>NC_072734.1:64486490-64693501 GCF_026930045.1 Uloborus diversus | reverse complement strand
GTAAAATTACATCAAAATTAAATTTCGATCTGAACTCATTCAATGATTTTCTTCAAGAGTTTTTTGGTTTTACTTGTACCAATTTAATATCAGCTTTCTTATATGTTACAAACGAAATATGTTATTCTTTTGCATCAAATATTTGTAAGTTTTAGGGAGAAGCTCACAAATACTCAACAACACCGAAAATCGCTCAGAATTGCGTTTTTGAAGCTCTAATTTCGAAAAATCAATGGCCCCTAATATTACAAAATATGGCCTTACAAATTGCTTTTAAGAATTGAGTTTAAGAAAATATTCGCCCCCATGCCGCCTTTCTTTAAAACCACAAGCAATGGGTTTTTCAAACGACACTTACAAAAAAAAAAGTCGGATAGCGCCTGAAAGTAAAACACTGCTTAAATTTTTTGACCATAATTTTGAACACTTTTCCTGAGAGATGCTCCAGATCCTCCTATCCATCAAATCTTCAAAGTTTGTCTAAAGCTGCGTTTTTGAAACTTCAATTTCGAAAACTTCAGGGGGAGAAGGAATTGATTTTAATCTATTAAAAAAAATAATCGATCGGAAACAGTCTCTGAACTCTCCCCCTTACCCTAACGTCAATAAGCATAGCCTATAATCGCGTTTTAAGGCTAAAATTGCGTTTTTAAAACAAAAAGTTTCAAAATTTTGACCGGACACCTTTTGACCTTTTTTCCTATCCGATCAATTAAAAAAAAAAACATTTTTTTTTTTCAAAGTGACCCCTTACAAAATTTTTCTCGTTACGTCACTGCATGCAGGGGCAGAACTCAATCAAATTTGGTGAGAACAAGACAAATGAGAAGTGCCTTTTGTTTGATTCTAAACAGTTATATTCTCAGAAATTGTATCTGTTTCAACGATACAAAGGAAACGAATGCTTTGGAGACTAGAGACAGGAATATTTTAGTGCCATAGAACCAAATAGAGAACCATTGCAATGATTCTCTATTTTGTGTGTCTGTGGCTGCGTATCTATGATACCTGAAATAAGGGGGAGCCGCAAGGCGCCCCTAATTCTATACAATCGGGGCACTTTATACGAAGAAAGGCACCGCAAAGCGCCCCTCATTTCGTGTGAATGTCGTCGTGTTCCGTCGAAACGAGGGGTGCCTTGCGACGCCCCCTCATTTCATGGCGCCCGGGGCGATTGCCCCGCTCGCCCCCCCCCCCCCTCGGGACGGCCCTGCTTGCAACGAGATCGCGTCAGCAGAATATGCAAATTGCCGGTAGCATTTAAGCTCCCGGCACTTTGCCTCATGCTCTTCCCTTTCAATTGTCAACCCAAGTCAGACTTGGTTGTTTTCTTTCGGCAGGGCAGCTCAGTTGAGTATGTCCGTTTTTGCCGATAGCTTCGGCTTACTACCCTTGCCATGACTATCATAGCTCAATATGTTTAACATGTCATTGTAAATATCGTAGCCATAATAAACAAGTTACTTTTTAAGTTTGGCTCTTCTTGGTGTTGCACAAGATAAATATGTTTTTTCAACAAGAATCATACGTCCTGGTTGAGCTTCCACTTAAAGTTAATAAGCTGAGCACTTTTAAAAGCTCACAGTTTAACACATTAGATGAGGGAGGCATACTTTATTTCTCGAAATCAGCTTAAAATATTTAAAAAATATGTTTGAAATAATTTACGATTTTAGCTAATTTTGAGAATACTGATCAGATACTAGAAAGTCGATATTGGTATATGGGAGTTCTAGACAGAACTTCTTGTTATTACAATCATTTTCTCTTTTAAATACTCATCGCCCTCTCAAGGAGCCAAACCGCCTGTTTGGGGGCGATCGCCCTCAGGTCGGGAACCACTGGTCTAGTCATACGCTAGCGTCAGATTCATAGTTTCGTTTTATTAGGATAAAATTTTGCGATTCAATCGACTGCCCCCTTTTATTTTAATTTTTAACTTCCGTTGCATGCTGATGTAACTATGCTCAACATTCCATAAATCTAAACGTAATTCATAGTATTTTGAAATGTTTGTTATTTCCATAAAATTATCTACCAATCAATCTATGGAAATTTATACATTTTAAATTGTACTGTATGTCTCAATCGAGTCCGTCATTTCAAACGTTTCTGTGAAGGCAATAGAGGACAAAGCAGTGGTCGCGCTAAGGTGGAGGCAGGAGGGGCAGTTGCCACCCCGTTGGAGACCTCTCCCCCCCCCCCCATCGGGGAAAACTACTAGTTCTGTCGGGGAATTCCAAAAAATTTCCCTTTTAATCACATCTTTGTTCAGAGTTGCAAATAAAATTTGTTATTTGTTACTTGCCCCTTCCAAAAAAAGAAAGTTTCCACAACAATTTCCCGGGTAATCGTCTACTAATGACATCCTCTCGTTGCGAGCCTTAGGGCGCCTCTACACTCGACGACTCTACGCGCGACGGATTTAGGAATCCCCCTCATTAGACACTGGGGGTCGACGAGTCATCAGAGAAGACCCAGTGTGGATTGCTCATGCGACTTGAAGCGGTACATCAAAGGCTGACTTGGAAACGGCGCATTTGACATATGTTTGAAATCTTGTAATGCAAATACTTGCAATAACACTTCAAAGTTTGCCCTATTTTTTAAAGGATAACGATGGTGATTTCCACAATAAAAATAGCTTTCGAAGAATGAAATGGATGAAGTAAAAAAGAGGGGCGCAATATTTTGGTTTTCAATGTCGAGAATGCTTGACATTTTGTATGCTATAAAATAACAAAATCATTCAAATGAAAAATTTTTTGAAACTTCAATTACATTCACTATAATGCAAAAAAAAAAAAAAAAGAAAAAAAAAAAAAAAAAAAAAAACGTGAACATAAGCTTGAATAAATCTTTGAATCGTATTTATGTTTTTTAAAACGTGAAATAAGCTTGTAAAAGAGATAAAAATATATTTGGTGTTGTGGTGTTGTATTGTATCTATTTTTTTATAAGCAACATCAATTTAGATCAGCCCTGAACACAGAATTTCAGTTTATGTGTATAATAATTAAACTGCACTAATATTCGTAGCGGTTTACCCAAGAGGGGATTCGAGCGAAGATTCGTGCGAATAATTCATCCAAAGTTTAAAAAAAAAAATCAAATTCTCAAATTTTGTTCATATGTAGTAAAGAAAAATTCTTCGTTCTCATAACTGCTAAATTCAATTTCGTCTATAGTTGGGGAAAACCTAACCTGGCAGCATTGTGCTGCTTATTGCGCTAGGTGCTAATCACGGTATTACGACGCTGCTAGGTTAGGTTTGCCCCAACCATAGTAAATCATCTTGAATCAAATAATAATAATTATTGAAAAAGAAAACAAAAGTTATGACTGATGAAACCAAACTTAAATACGTGAAATACACCGCCAGCTCAGTCATTTCCAGCCGAGGACTGCAGTTTCGTGCTTATTAGCACTCATCAGCCCGGCATAGGAAAGTGACTGAGCTGGAGATGGAAAACATCTTAAGGAAGCCAAGAGTGCGAAACAAACTGGTAGCTAATATAGAATTAGCAGACCAGACGAGTGACCGAAGCAATGGTTCGGTTCAACTCGAAAAATGAACGCGAGGCAAGGTATATTCAGTAAATTACCGCCCATTAGCCGGGGCTAAAGCGAAAATACGTGAAATACACCGCCAGCTCAGTCATTTCCAGCCGAGGACTGCAGTTTCGTGCTTATTAGCACTCATCAGCCCGGCATAGGAAAGTGACTGAGCTGGAGATGGAAAACCTCTTAAGGAAGCCAAGAGTGCGAAACAAACTGGTAGCTAATATATAATTAGCAGACCAGACGAGTGACCGAAGCAATGGTTCGGTTCAACTCGAAAATTGAACGCGAGGCAAGGTATATTCAGTAAATTACCGCCCATTAGCCGGGGCTAAAGCGAAAATACGTGAAATACACCGCCATCTCAGTCATTTCCAGCCGAGGACTGCAGTTTCGTGCTTATTAGCACTCATCAGCCCGGCATAGGAAAGTGACTGAGCTGGAGATGGAAAACCTCTTAAGGAAGCCAAGAGTGCGAAACAAACTGGTAGCTAATATAGAATTAGCAGACCAGACGAGTGACCGAAGCAATGGTTCGGTTCAACTCGAAAAATGAACGCGAGGCAAGGTATATTCAGTAAATTACCGCCCATTAGCCGGGGCTAAAGCGAAAATACGTGAAATACACCGCCAGCTCAGTCATTTCCAGCCGAGGACTGCAGTTTCGTGCTTATTAGCACTCATCAGCCCGGCATAGGAAAGTGACTGAGCTGGAGATGGAAAACCTCTTAAGGAAGCCAAGAGTGCGAAACAAACTGGTAGCTAATATAGAATTAGCAGACCAGACGAGTGACCGAAGCAATGGTTCGGTTCAACTCGAAAAATGAACGCGAGGCAAGGTATATTCAGTAAATTACCGCCCATTAGCCGGGGCTAAAGCGAAAATACGTGAAATACACCGCCAGCTCAGTCATTTCCAGCCGAGGACTGCAGTTTCGTGCTTATTAGCACTCATCAGCCCGGCATAGGAAAGTGACTGAGCTGGAGATGGAAAACCTCTTAAGGAAGCCAAGAGTGCGAAACAAACTGGTAGCTAATATAGAATTAGCAGACCAGACGAGTGACCGAAGCAATGGTTCGGTTCAACTCGAAAATTGAACGCGAGGCAAGGTATATTCAGTAAATTACCGCCCATTAGCCGGGGCTAAAGCGAAAATACGTGAAATACACCGCCAGCTCAGTCATTTCCAGCCGAGGACTGCAGTTTCGTGCTTATTAGCACTCATCAGCCCGGCCTCTCAGTCACTTTCCTATGCCGGGCTGATGAGTGCTAATAAGCACGAAACTGCAGTCCTCGGCTGGAAATGACTGAGCTGGCGGTGTATTTCACGTATTTTCGCTTTAGCCCCGGCTAATGGGCGGTAATTTACTGAATATACCTTGCCTCGCGTTCAATTTTCGAGTTGAACCGAACCATTGCTTCGGTCACTCGTCTGGTCTGCTAATTTTATATTAGCTACCAGTTTGTTTCGCACTCTTGGCTTCCTTAAGAGGTTTTCCATCTCCAGCTCAGTCACTTTCCTATGCCGGGCTGATGAGTGCTAATAAGCACGAAACTGCAGTCCTCGGCTGGAAATGACTGAGCTGGCGGTGTATTTCACGTATTTTCGCTTTAGCCCCGGCTAATGGGCGGTAATTTACTGAATATACCTTGCCTCGCGTTCAATTTTCGAGTTGAACCGAACCATTGCTTCGGTCACTCGTCTGGTCTGCTAATTCTATATTAGCTACCAGTTTGTTTCGCACTCTTGGCTTCCTTAAGAGGTTTTCCATCTCCAGCTCAGTCACTTTCCTATGCCGGGCTGATGAGTGCTAATAAGCACGAAACTGCAGTCCTCGGCTGGAAATGACTGAGCTGGCGGTGTATTTCACGTATTTTCGCTTTAGCCCCGGCTAATGGGGGGTAATTTACTGAATATACCAAACTTAAATGTTAAATGAACTATTCATTTTTTAACTAATTAAAAAGTATTCTAAATAAATTCAAGACGAAATAGTAAACCTGGAATTTTGTTTTTAAATAATCTTCCCCATTAATAAATAAAGAGTAAAAAAAAATATTGACACGAATCCATCTATAGGCGGGCAGTAAAAGCAATCAGAAATATCCATCTGGGTGGGGCTGTTGGTGATAACCGCTTTTATAGGTGTATAAACTACCGTATAAAAGTTAGCTACTCCTAGTGTTAATATTGGAATTCAGGGATGAAGCAAAATTCTGAAAACGTATATCATAAGAATTGTTTTAATGATTCAGCTTCGTCGACATCCTGCTACATTGCTTTCAATGCTAATAAAATCTCAGATAAAACACAATTCCCAGTAATAAGTTAACGTCCTTCGAAAGTATGCCTAAAATGCCCTTAATCTTCGAATTATCTTCACAGCCGAGTAAAAACGTGGAGCGAGAATTTCATTCATGGGTTCCGAAGGCAGAGTGAGTGGGAACCATAAAAGTTTTATACCTTGTAAAGAATCGACGCGTGGGAGGTAAAGTTGCTAATTATTCCACGCGCAGCTTCGGGGGGTCTAACGATGATAATAAATCATTATACATTTGTTTCTAGTAGTCACGTGCTCCGTCAACTTTCTGTTGTTTGTGTACGGCAACAAGAAAAAATAACAGGATAATGATGTCTGAGAGAGAGAAAAAAAAAAAAAGTTTCAAAATTAATCCTAGAACTACAAAACCCAGTTTTTTCTTTCTTTTTTTAACCTGTGAGCTACAAACCAGGGTACACATTTACCCCATGAATTTTTACGACCCCATGGATTTGGTCGTAAAATCGTTCTAAAAGCTATAATCTGATTCATAACTATACATAAAATGTTTTGTACTTTTCATGCCGCACAGTTGTTCAAAACGACAAAAAAGCGGAAAAAATTCAATAACTTTGAATATTCTCAAAAAATGCTTTGGAAAATTGTTAAAATTGTTGCATGGTAATATTTATCTTCATGCTTGCCGATCGTATTCACTGCGAAACCCCGATTTTACGTCCCTCGAATCTACGTTTTCCCCATATTTTACGTTTTTTACCATCAGGTTCCAGTTTTTCTGTATACTAATAATATTAATTTAACCCGGATGGAAAGTTTGTTATTTATGAATTTCCCGCATTTTACGTTTTCTCTTGGCAGTTGAAAAAAAAGAGAAAAAATGTTTTAAAATTAAGAAAAGTGTTTCCCCTCTGTACATTTTTAAACCTAATTCACTCTGTTGAAAGTTAATCTATGAAAACTGAAACGCTTCTGCTCCATCCATAGCTGACCTTATGGGCTTAACTGCCGCCAATGAAGATTAACAAAAAGAAGAGGAAACACAACTCATCTCTTCTTTCAATACTGCATTTAATGGTTTAATAATAGTGAAAGAATACTTCCCCTATCATAAAGACCAGGAAAAATCTTAGCAAAGTGTTTCAATCCTGGAAGATGCTGTATTTACTTTGGATTCAATAACTCATTATTACTGACTATTTTTAACATAAACGCCCGAATTCGTTACTTAATATGTTAGAATGATCTAAACTGGTGTGTACAATAATGTTCTTTTCGTAAAATATCGCATTTTTGCATTTTATAAGCGTCATCGCAGCAACCTTTATTACTATTTTTGTTTCCTTATCTGATTTTTGCTTTTTATACATTTCTCGTATTTTACTTTTTCCCATATTTTATGTTTTTGGATTTGAATTGATGTTTCCCCAAATTTTATGTATTTTATGTTTGATTCAGGCCTCTGCGAAACGTGAAGTCGGGGTTTCTCTGTAGTTAAAATTCATTTCTGTTTTTAGTAAAAAATATAAATTAAATCAGCTGTATGCCACACGCAAGGTTTATTTATTGCAATTGACCCTCGAACAATATTTTCTGGCAATGTTGACAAACTGAGAACAGCTTTATACTAGAATGATTTTGAAAAGGAAATCAGAAATTTCAAACGTTTTATGATTTTCTAATTTCATTGTTTTATGAACAGAATGGTTATTTAACTTTTTATATAGAATTCTGTATGAGTTTTAAAAATTTCTTTCTCATATGTATCTTCTTTAAAGCCAAACGGGTCCGAAAATAGTTATTTTCAGGTTACTACTGCATTGCATGTAGAATAATGCTCCGCATTAAGCCATAACAACATAAATCTGTTTTTAAAAAATCCTCTATATTTATTGATGAATGTTCCAAAAGCCCCAATTTTCGGAAACAGTAAACAAACGTTTTTAGGCTCTCCTGCAAAGTAGTGAAACTGTGACATACGTTAGTCTGGAGCATGTCAAATTTGATAACCAATTTCTTTGATAAAAAGCAATTTACCCCCATCATACCGTTACGAGTTATTTTCTAACTTACCATATTGGTATTCGTAAATAACGAAGATCAAACAAAAACATCTGCCACGACTGCAGTCGCAGGTGGTCGCAGCTAAAATGTTGTTGTTTATTTACAGGAAGGATTAAACTATTGATATATGTAAATTTTAGCCCACCGGAAGCCGCCGAAAAAAGTATATTCCACAATACTTTTCATTATATTTTTAAGAAAATAATGTTTTTTTATTTCAGGTAGTTTTCAATTTTGATGAATTTTTAATTTTTACTTTCTTCTATATCTAATATATAGAAGAAAGTATTGGATTCGTGCAAATTTTCGAATTTCGAATTTTGACGGATTCGAACGTTTTGAGGTGTGCTGAGTACATTTCGACTATTTTTGGAAAATGTCTGTCTGTCTGTGTGTATGTGTGTGTGTGTGTATGTGTGTGTGTATGTGTGTGTGTGTGTGTATGTGTGTCACGTCTGTGTGTGACCAGTTTTTTGTGGCCGCTCTACAGCAAAAACTACCGCATGAAATCGAACGAAATTTGGTACACATATGTGCCCCTATGTGAACTTGTGCCCAGGGGCGGCAAATAGGGGGGTCAAGAGGGGGCGGTTGCACCCCCAAATTTTTCACTGAGAAAAATAAAAAATGGGTAAATTCAATTTAGATATAGAAAATCATTTGCCTGCATTTTCAGAACAGAAAAAACTGATGGAGAATAATGGTTTGCCTTAACTAAAGAAGGAATTTCTTCATATGGATTAAATATTTCAAAATTGTGTAATCTATGTTATGATGGTGCATCTTGTATGAGATGCCCGTATAGTGTGGAGACTGCGCAATTTTTACACGTAAAATCCACGTCATTTTACATAAATTTAATGCTCATGATTAATGTTTAGCTAGTAAGTGTTCAGTAATTACCGGTACTGGAAACACATTTTAGCAACGCGATACATATGTATTATATGCTTTCATAGAAACGTTTTGTAAAGATATGCTATTTTTGAGAAACTTCCCACATCAAAAGTTACTTTCACATCAACAACAAATATATTTTGGGGCTCTTAACTTGACAATCTCAGTGTGACACAAATGCTATTCAAGAGTTAAACCTATAAAAACTCCCTGGAAGAATTACTGGAAAGCGACCTTCTCAAAGATAGAAAATATAATGTTATTTTAATATATGTGACTTAGTTTGAATTTTTGTTTATTTTATTTCCTGCGGAGCGTTTTCTGAACAATGCTACACTGAATCATAAAAATTTCAATCTCAATTATTGGATTGACAATTGAAACTCTTAGTAATTTTTGCACTATGCATACTTGAACCAAGTGTGGAACTTTGTGTGACAAAACTTTCTATAACAATTTTTACTGTATGACAATGTAGAAGAGGTGACAAAACCCACATGAAGTTGTAGTCAAAATATTGAATTAATATTTTGAATAAAATAATCAACTCAGTTTTTCAAGAAATTGAGGCAGAATTTGATGAGATACATTTCTTTTCGGTCTTATGTAGGTTAGTCTGTTGGTTATAGAAACCGAAGAAGAAAATATTACACTAGTACACTAGCGCAACCAGAAATTCCTTCTGAAGGGGTTTTTTTGATCAAAAATACCTTCTGGAGAGTTTTTTTTTTTTTTGATGAAAAATATCTTTTGAAGGGTATTTTTTGATGAAAATCACCTTCTGAAGCGGAGCTTTTGATCAAAACAGCCCCTTCATATGCGTAAACTACTACATTAGAATTTGCGTTTACGTTAAAACCAATGGCTCTAGGGATGTTTCCACCCCCCGCCCCCTTCGCTGTGCCACTGCACTTATAAGAAAAATTCAGAGTATGAGGGAAGAGGAATTGTTTTGTGAATTACGACTATACTTTTCGATGACGCAAAATAAATACTAGCCCAATTTAGAAAGCTTTCTTGATTATTTGAAAAAGAGATATCTGAAGGAAGTGTGTTTTTTAACATAACTTTCTTGCTTCCATTGTTCTTTGTCTCTTTCAATCTGGTCAGTCATTTTAAAAATGACTTGTGTCTCAAGAGGTTACAGAAATACTTTCGAACCGCAATGTGGCAAGCGAGACTTTCATCTTTAGCTATACTGGAAAAAAAGCAAAACACTGGATATTGATTAAATATAGTTACAAAATTTTCTGTTCTTCCTGACCCCAAGAATAGCAGACTAAAAACTACTATCGAGATATTTTGTGAGTACAAAATAAATTTAAAGCTCTGGTCGCAAAAAAATTTATAGTTCTTAACAAACCTAATTATTCTTAACATTAAAACCATTTTATTATTCCTTCCTGTTAACCAATATTTAATTTATACCGTACTGAGAAAATTCATGTTCAAGTAGCTCGACCCCCCAAACGAAATGCTGAAATGCCGCCCCTGCTTGTGCCCATTGGTTTTTGGCGCGAATTACTCCAAGGGAGGTGGAGCAATGGGACGTTTTTTGAGTTACGCGTGCTTGCTATTCCTCAGGAAGTAACAGGCGGAATCAAACAAAATTTGGTCCATATGTTGCCATCAACAGGAACAGGTGCTGATTCAATTTTGGTGTCAATAACTCACACGGGGGTTGAGCTATAGAACGTTTTTTGTTGTCAATTGTGACTGCTGTATCTCAAGAAATAATGAACGGAATGAAAGAAAAATTTATCGGCAAGTAGCCCTTCGTGGGTATAAGAGCTGATTTTATTTTGGTGTTAACAGCTAGAAAGGGAGTAGCGCAATCGCCCGTTCTTTTTTTCCATTGTGAGTGCCCTATCTCAAGAAGTAATACTACGTTCTGGTTGAAATTTGGAACATATGTTAATCCATATGTAAACAGACTTTGGTTCAATTTTGACGCCAATCGCTCCAAGAGGTGTTGATTTTTTTTTTTTTTTTTTTTTTTTTTTTTTTTGCGAATAAAAATAGCTTTATTAATGCAACAATAAGAAAGATAAATCGTAATAGATTGTCGTCTGCATATTTCTCGTGATTTTAATTGTATGGAAATGATCGGAAATATGATCTCAATGATTTAAAATTTCTAACTGTTGCCATCTTATGTTTGTTAACAAATAAAATATTTATAATTAATTCAAGCAAGGCTTTTAAAATAACTTTCAATTTTCGCTCTTTACTTTGCTTTTGCAATAATTCAAACATTTGGATGGTCGTCTAGTTTTTGCATGTGTAATTTTGTTTTTGTTGGGAATATTGCATATTGTCAAGCATGGGGAGGGATCAGAAAAAAAAAAAGAAAAATATAGAAGAAAGTTTCGTGATGGCCACAACATACTAGTTAATTACGATGTAATATGCATCCTATAAGTGTAAAAAAACAATATGAAACGACTTTTATTAACTTTTAGTCCTCCTTATTGAACGAATGAATCAAAACTGAAGTATAAGGTGTTCGTCCGGAAAAAGTAAAAACATAATTATTCAACAATCTCGGCTTATTTTTGTAAAAACGAATTTTTTTTTTTTTTTCAAAAAACTCTTATGGAGTAAGTTACTTCAACTCAAAGACTAAGTAATTACGGTATGAAATATTTTTTATCTTAAAACTTAAAAATGGCTATTTTTTCCGCCCTTGAACCACTGTGTGCCGTGGAGAATGGGAGGAGAAAATTCAATTTTATCAAGGTTTAGTTGGCGAAATTACGATTTGAATAGCTAATAGTGTTTAAAACTTGGTTAAAAGTTCTCAAACCCCAGTTTACTCGGTGTAGATATCTAACCCGGTTTGCAGTGATAGGGAAAAATAAAGATTTTTCTTTACAATATTTCAGTAAAAAGTTATATAGAAACATAAAAATAATATTTTGGGATGTCACAACCTTATTAAAATAGCAACCACTACTACAGCATATATATCGGGTTCGATGCCAGCGGATCGAAAATCTTCCGCATTCGTTAATGGTGACTGGGGTATGTAAAATATGTTCGTTCGTGGTTACAAAATCCTCCAAGTTCCCCTTCCAAATCAACACCTCTGTGGTGCTGGATCAGGGGTTGCTCTGGATCAAAATTAACAGAATTGCCTTCAGGGCCTAATCCAACCGATTAAACCACATATAGTGGTAGTTACGGGGGACAGTGTAGTGCAATGTAATCGTGGGTGTTTTCTATTTTCGCAGTAAGACCTGCTAGTTTGTACCAAAGTGAAACATCTCCAAAGCAGAAACTGAATCATTTTTTTTTCTTTGGAAAGGGATTACACTAACTGGTTTGATCTACGATCTGTAAAAGGGATAAAAATAACATTTAAAAAAAAAGACCAATACAGGGTGTTAAGAGTTAAAGTCCCACTTTCAGAATTTTGCAAAAATCAAGAAAATCAATTTCTCAATTTGCGTCTCCGAAAGCACAGCATTACAAGAATGACATTTTCGATTACAAAAATGTGATCCAATTTTTCTCTTCTAAATATATTTAATCCAAAGAGTCATTTTGAAAGTGGGTATTTAATTAAAATCACCTTGTATCAAAGCCAGTGTTAACACTATCAGTTGCGATTAAACAGTGGGAAATTTTGATAGCTCTATTTCTTCTGGACAGTTTTCGTTGTTGTTGCCTTGTACCAGCTTGAGCGGCAATTTGGGATGCGCTGCTTCAATTTTCCAACTGTCTCGTAATTTGATGTGAAGTCCGACTTCCACAGTACACGCTTGCCATAATGACCCGTTTATAGGGTAGGCAACCATTCACAGCATAACAACACATTCACACAAAGAAAGAATGAGGACAGGAGAGAAAAAATACCTCCATATCCTACTGGGATTCGAACCCAGGACCTCCTCATCATAGTCATACTTCTCAGTCAGTAAGACCTGCTAGTTAGCCGGCTGCTAGACTAGGCAGCATGCAACATTCTTCATTTTTTCGAAATATAATGGAGTCGTTTCCAAAATTTTAAAAGTATTTTTTCTGAAAGAGCATGCTTAAAAACATAGGATCTGACAATTTTTTTAAATAATTTGTTTAAGTTTAAAATTAAAAAAAAAAATTACTTAAATCGGCGCGCTTTCAATGTTTATGTTTCTGTCCGATGACATCACAAATGATGAAATGCCATTCTGTGTTGCCATTCAGAGAGCAAAAATATTTAATTCGCATCTTTACTCATGGGTATTGGCAACGGTATGGTTGATAGCAAGCGTAGAGCGCAATATTTTATTCGCTTCTTGATTATCATAACGTGGAAGCGCGAAAGAAAGATTTGCCAAACTGCATCATTTTTAACGTCATAAAGACCACGCCTTGTTTTCAAAACCGGACATTTTAAAAAATTAATTGAAAAATAATTGTTGGGAAAATAAAAGTATTTTCTGAGTCCATGTTTTTTTTTTTGCTTATTCTATCAATTTCAGTGGCAAAAAGTACTAATTTTGACTTAAGGAAACAACCCCATTCTCCAAAGGATTCTTGCAGCAAAACGATGATTTGTTTCACCCATGTTAGAAATTTATTTTTTTCTCCGATTTCTAATAATATCATTACCATAAACCATACCCTTGCAACCATTAAACAAATACAAAATTTTATTTTCAGTATCCGATCTTCAGAAAGAGATTTCCAAAAAATCAGACAAGCCAACGGAAGTGCCTTTCCGTCTGTTGGAGACACTAGAGGGTGGGCGTGGTTCGAATGAAACTTGTGGTTGGTTGCCCGCAGAAACGTCATAGTGATAGTGTCAAAATTTTATGGTCGTAAATTATGCGAAAGAAGTAAGTCAGTCGCTGTAAAGATAAATAAAAGCAAATGTGGGTTTTCTGTAGAGATTTGCGTCACTTCAATCGTTAAAATTTTATGACCTCAATTTCTATAAAAATGGTTTCGATTCTGTTTCACACTCTCTGCAGAAGATTAACCAAATGATGATTTGTTCTTAGCGTGCAAATTGTCGGATTAACAAGCTTTTTACTGTTTAATTTATTGCGGATGCAAGGTAAGAAAGTTATTCATTTGATTATTTTATTTAGGAGTTTCGCTATGGCTAACTACGTTAATTAACTGTTTAACTTGAATTTAAAAAAAAAGGAAAATACTTAGATTTTTTTTGACAGGTTAATAAATGTTTTACAACTAAGGATGGTTTACGGAGAGAAATACTGGAAGAAGTGTAAAATAGAGGTACCAAGAACGTTCGTTGGGAGGTCGTAGGAGGTCACTCTGACCTCCTAAAAGAGTTCCTTTCTCAGTATATTTTGTTTAAAGACTTAGAGACAGTATTACAGTATTGTAATCTAGCTCGGTTCCGGAGGGGAGTCATAAGGATCATGATCCCCCTTAAAATGACCAAAAATAGCCTAAAGCTGCGTTTTTGTGATTTATGTTTCGAAAAATTCTTCCCAGACCTCCTATTTACGCCAAAAATGACACTCATAATCCCCTCTCCTTCCAAAGTTCACCCTTCCAAACTTAGAAGCTGGATCCGACCTTGATTGTAATTGTTTGTTATTGTTATTTTTTATTAATTATTTTACGATGGCTAATGTCTCTCCTCATCAGATGTCAGTATTTGTACTGACTCCAAATTTTACTTTCGTCACAATTCAGAGCTTCATTCGGCAAACTAAGATCCCCCCCCCCCTCTCAAAATTTTAAGTTCGGGATGCCCTTGAAGCGAAGGGCTCATGGTTCCTAAACGTTTCAGACTTGTTCGTTTCGTACCTTACAAAAACCGAAGAAAATCCTTCATGTCACTGCCTTTATTGCTTCCCATGCTTTAGTTTTGCAATTAAATGGAACTTTTCAAGTTATTCAGTAACTCATTGATACATTTATGTTTGACAGATTATTTTAAATTTTAATGGAGCTTTTTATGTTTAATTTATTTTACGGGTTTTTTTTTTTTTTTTTTTGCACTTTAGTTTAACGTTTAATGGTATTTAATAGGTTGTTTAGTTCAGGACGTATTTGGTATTTTAAATATTTTTAATGACTCAATTTACTTATTTAGTTGATTCTTTTACATTTCAATGGAATTTTTAATATTATTAATGGCTTACTCAAAGTTAATTAAAAATACAAAATAATAAGCGGTACCGTCAAATAAGTATTTTGCAAATAACTTAAACAAATCATGGCGGCAAATACTACAGTTGCTGTATACAGATGCAGAATGTCGCCGAAGAAGGAAATCTTTACGTTTCCAATGCTGGTAAATCTTAAATCCAACATATCGCCAATAACCTCCTGGTCCTGTTCATTAACCAACATTTTTTTACCCTCATCAACAGTATTAACAAATACAAAACGATTTTGCGTTCGGAGAATGGTGACTTGTAGAAAATGTCCATGTCCAACTCTCCATCGACCGCACTAACGCCTGTAAATCGGTTTTCGTTTTTGTTGGGAAAGATATGCAGGAAAGAAACGCGATTGTGTGGGGGGTTCTCGCACTTAGGGTTCTCCGTAGCGGCAGTAACCAACCATAAAGGGTTTACTTTGTCGCCTACATTTTGTCCTCATGCCATGTCTTCTCTTTACATCCAGGGGTGCCCAGATGGGAATTCATAGGAGGTCACCGTGACCTCCCAAAAATTTTCTTATCCGGCAAATTTTGTATGACGATTCTGGAAAATTATAATCATTCGGCAAGATTTGGAGTTCTGTTCGGCGTAATTGGAGTTCCATTCGGCAAAATTATCATCGTTCGGCAAAATTTGGAGTCCCATTCGTGAAATGGCGAATTTCCACCCTCCCAAAAATTTGAGTTTGGAGCACCCCTGTTTACATTCATAAACTGAAGTCTTTTTGAACTGAAAAAGATATCTATATCAAAATTCGTGTCTGCAAGTTTTTGAAAACCTTTTTTACTTTCTTCTGTATCTAATATATAGAAGAAAGTATTGGATTCGTGCAAATTTTCGAATTTCGAATTTTGACGGATTTGAAGCTTTTGAGGTGTGCCGAGTCCATTTCGACTATTTTTGGAAAATGTGTGTGTGTGTGTGTGTGTGTGTGTCACGTCTGTGTGTGACCAGTTTTTTGTGGCCGCTCTACAGCAAAAACTACCGCGTGAAATCGAACGAAATTTGGTACTCATATGTGCTCCTATGTGAACTTGTGCCCATTGGATTTTGGCGCGAATTCCTCCAAGGGGGGTGGAACAATGGGACGTTTTTTGAGTTACGCGTGCTTGCTATTCCTCAGAAAGTAACTGGCGGAATCAAACAGAATTTGGTCCATATGTTGCCATTAACAGGAACAGGTGCTGATTCAATTTTGGTGTCAATAACTCAAACGGGGGTTGAGTTATAGAACGTTTTTTGTCGTCAATTGTGACTGCTGTATCTCAAGAAATAATGAACGGAATGAAAGAAAAATTTATCGGCAAGTAGCCCTTAGTGGGTATAAAAGCTGATTTTATTTTGGTGTCAACAGCTAAAAAGGGTATAGCGCAATCGCCCGTTCTATTTTTTCCATTGTGAGTGCCCTATCTCAAGAAGTAATGCTACGTTCTGGTTGAAATTTGGAGTATATATGAATCCATATGTAAACAGGCTTTGGTTCAATTTTGACACCAATCGCTCCAAGGTGTTGGTTTATTTATTTATTTTCTATTTATTTATTTATTTATTTATTTTTTTGCGAATAAAAATAGCTTTATTAATGCAACAATAAGAAAGATAAATCGTAATAGATTGTCGTCTGCGTATTTCTCGTGATTTTAATTGTATGGAAATGATCGGAAATATTATCTCAATGATTTAAAATTTTTAACTGTTGCCATCTTATGTTTGTTAACAAATAAAATATTTGTAATTAATTCAAGCAAGGCTTTTAAAATAACTTTTAATTTTCGCGCTTTGCTTTACTTTTGTAATAATTCAGACATTGGGACGGTCGTCAAGTTTTTGCATGTGTAATTTTGTTTTTGTTGGGAATTTTGCTTCCTCGTCAAGCATGGGGAGGAATCAGAAAAAAAAAAAGAAAAATATAGAAGAAAGTTTCGTGATGGCCACAACATACTAGTTAACGTTGATGTTTGTTTTCATTTTAGATTATTATGTTTTACATTTTATCTGTGTATTATTATTATTACTAGTGTTTGCCCAGTGGTCGAAATTCAACCATGTTCATAAATGAATATTTGGGAAAATTTGAATGAATTTAACTATTTCCAACATTTTTATTTTTACTCTTACTCATGTTTATTGCATATGGGGGGAAACGTACAATTTTTATATGTACATACAATACCAAACAGTAATAATTCATTCCAATTTTACTTTTTGTCTGTTAATCTCAAAATAAATGGATGAAAGGGGATATTTCGGTAATGGGATAGTTTCTAAAATCTTAAAAGTATTTTATTTTTTTGAAAAAGCATGTTTAAAAGCATAAGTTTTAGCCATTTTTTTTAAATAATTTGAAAAAAAATTAATATTTTTTTACAGTTATTCTAATCGGTGAGCAGATTCAAATTCATTTTTTACGCTTCTGCACATTGCATCGAAAGCGATGAAATGACATTCACTGATGCCATTAGCGCACATCGCAAATTATCATAACCTGGAAACGCGGTTGACAGCAAAGCGTAAACATTTAGAGCGGCAATGGAGCAGCGTGCCAAAGTACATCACTTGTAACGTCATACAGACAGCGCCTTTTTCCAGAATCGGACTTTTAAAAAAATTAATAAAAAATAACTGTTGTGAAAATAAAAGTTATTTCTGGCTCCACATTATTATTATTTTTTTTTTTGCTTATTCTATCAATTTCAGTGACTAAAAGTACTAAAAGTGACTAGTACTTTTGACTGAAGGAAACGACCCCATTGAGAGAAATTTGTGTGGTCGTCAAATTCTTGACTTGAACAATTTTATTTTGGATACCATGTTGCTTTGTGATAACCCTGTTCAAATAGATATTTTTCTACTCTTTGCTTACGTATGCAAAGGAAAAACATTTTTCGCCCTGGCATTGGAAACAACAAATTTGACGCCAATGGATAAAATTCGCCAATTATCCAATTTTTGAAATCTTCCCGTATGAAATGAAGCATCAAAACTCAGTTTATACGTAAAACTTCTGTATGAACAATATTACTTATAAAACGTCTACTATTATTGAGTAAGTTGCTTCTTCGTCATTTGAAATATAAATTTCCAAGTAACAAATTAACTAACTCTACTCGTGGCAACTGTCCATTCGAAAGCACTGGACGTCGTAATAATAGTTCATTTTTAAAAAAAAGGTCGTTTTTGTGATTTGTTTATGTTTAAGGGCAGTGTATAACAGGTGTCACGCTTTTCAACATTTTCGACACTCTCCCTCCTTTGTCACAAAGTTTTGCACTTCACCATACCCCATCTTCCTTTAGTCACATGTCACGCTGTTTTTCATAACGTTCATATTAAAAAAAGGCTTGTTGTCACATTCTCCCCACTGTATGTTCCTCATGTCATTTCTTTCCTCTCCCTTGTCACAAACTGTTACTATTTCGTGAACCCTACCTTAAAGCGGGACTTCATTCGTGGACTACCCCTTTTTTGCGGTAACCGTAAGCAAATACCCCTCTACTCTTTGTTTTCGTACGCAAAGAAAAAAACATTTCTCGCGCTGCAATTGGTGCCAAAAATTTGACGCCAATAGATGAAAAGCGCCAATTTCCCAATTATCAAAATCTTCCCGAATGAAATGATGCTGCAAAACTCAGATTATACGTATAACTTCTGGATGAACAATATTTCTTTTTAAAAGTTTATTATTATTGAGTAAGTTGCTTTGACCTCTGCCATTAGAAATATAGAATTTCAAATAGTAAAGTGAACGAATTCTACTTGCTACATTAAAAATTGTCCATTCAAAACCACTGGACGTCGCAATAACAGTGCAGTTTTATTTAAAAAATCGTGTTTGTAATTCGTTTACGGTTAAGGGATAACTGACTAATGCATTTTTCAAAATTTTCGATCCCTCTCCCCTTTGTCACAAAGTTTCACACTTCACCATACCCCCTCTACCCATTACCACATGTCACACTGTTTTCATAAACAATCTTATCAAAAAAAGGCTTAATGTCCCTCTTGTCATTTGTTTCTTCCCCTTGTCACGGCGGGGAGGGGGGGGGGACTTCATTCGTAGTCAGCTCCTTGCAAATAGACATTTCTCTACTCTTTTTTTTTTACGAATGCAAAATAGTAAATAAACTTCTCGCCGTGCCATTGGTGCCAGCACTCGATAAAGTTCGCCAATTTCACAATTTTGGAAGTCTTCCTGAATGAAATGATACCGCGAAACTCCTTTAATACGTAAAACTTCTGTACAAACAATATTCTTTGGAAAAGTAGGCATGACCGTTGCCTTTAGAGATATAAAATTTTCAACAGTCAAATGAACGAATTCTACTCGCCGCAACATATAAGTGTCTACGCAAAACCACTGGAAGTCGTAATAATAAGCCAATTTTATCAAAAGTTTCACCTTCAGATCTGTTTGTAGCGATAGCTAATTTAGGTATTATTGGGAGCTGTGTGTGCGTGTGTGTGTCTTTATTTATTTTTACCAGAAGGTGATTTTATTGAAAATGAAAGTCCTCCCTCACTCCGGAAAATGATTTATTTAAATATTAAAATCTTGAAAACATAATCAAAATGAAAATAGTATTTCATTTCTTTACGCTCAAGCGAGAAATGGCAACACCACAATATTATCCAGCAGTTTCTTCACGCAAACTATGTCGCGTGAAAAAACAAATAAAAATGAATTTTCAATTGCTTCTAGCTCATTTTCCAGTCATCTTAGCGAGCTTCCATTTTCTCGCAGTGAAACTGGGTAGAACGTGTTTCAAAGTATTCTTCGCGAGCTTTCTAACCATATCAAGCTCGAAGCATTAAAATGCATTTTTCGTGCAGAAAAAGCCGTTTAAAAATGAATTAAAATTTAATGTTTCACGCTTCTAACAATAAATTTCAACAATGGGAAAAAAGATAAAATTAAAATTTTTGAGTTTCGCTGACTAAAAAACGCTTATAACTTTTTTTTTCTAGTGGATTTAGGTTATTGGATTTTGGGCGCCCTGACAATTTCCTCGTTAAGAGTATTTTTGAAAGGTCTTTCCAACCATATCAAATTCGAAAAAAATGGACCATCTATTCGCGTAGAAGGGCCATTTAGGATGAAAATGCGTTTTTAATTAATATCTCCGTTAATTAGCGTTCGATTTCAAAAAATTTTATTGATGAAACTAAAACTCGACAACAGCTACTGAACAAAAAAAAAAAAAATGAAGGAAATCGGTTTACAAACAGAGGAGAAATCGGTGCCGAAAGAAAACGGCTTGCCAATTAATATATAAAGATTATTTACTCTTTCATCCTTGTGACAAAGCGCACCTTGTATATCAAGAGTATATATATTTTGTAGCAAGTATTTATCATTAAAAAATACCCAAATTATAAATTTAAAAGATGGAAAAATAGTTTAATTGGGATGAAAGAAGGAAAAAGTATGCCATGAAATGAAAAAAAAATCGATTTAAATGATTATTTTAAAACAACGTTTTAAAAACTAAATTATTTGCCCACTGAATGAAACTATTTTCCACCTACAAACCTGACCTGCCTGAAGCCTGTTGTTATGTACTATTTTGCAAGTGCCCCCTATTTTTCCCCAACACAAAATCTTCTTCCTTCCTGTTCTTCAGTTTCAATCTTTCATACGATTTGAATTTAAAAGGTCGTAATTTAAATTTATTTAAAAGGGTAAATTTTAAATGTCGGCGTAAAGTAGGGTGCACCATTTTGCATTGATCCCAAATATCATAAAAAATATATCCTTCAATGTCAAAAAAGGAAGGGTGCTGACATTAAGTTCTCCGAACAAAAATTTTTGGAAAGGGATAAATTTTCAATTTGCCGAATGAAGCTGGGTCATTCCATACGAAATGAGCAAAATTCACAAAAAAGTGGTGGCCGCATGGTAACAGATTTTTATGAAATTTGGTATACAGGTTCCTTTTATGCCTGTATAAAAATATCTAAAATATTTTTGCTTAATATTTTTTATTTGAATAGTTACATGCGATTGAAAATTGATCAAATTGAACTGCATTCTCATTAATGCTAAATTTTGCATTTTTGAAGGCTTGTATCTTATTAACTATTTAATGAAAACATAAAAGTTATATGTTGTTACAATCTATGGAGTAGAGTAATTAATTTGATATCAGTAAAATTTTCAAAGTTATTATAGTTGACTTTTAACCGAGTTTCAAAAACTGAAAATATTTCAGTTTTCTCATAATTAAGCATTTTATTTTTCAATCTCAATCTTTAAGGAATGCATTAGCTTTGCTGAAATTAATACCCAATAATGTGCTTAGTATCATAAAAAAACTACCTTACTTTTGAAGTTGTAATTTAACTCCTTTGTCTTCAAAATCAGTTTTAAACTTAGTGACATTTTGTAAAATGATGATTTTCTCCTTCACATAGACACAAAAATTCAAATGAGGGAAAATTCAGACAACTTAAAAATTTTACAAGAATATAGAGCTGTGTTTCTACTATTTGCCTGAAGAAACTCGAAATTGGTTTTCAATTTCCAAACATAAAATAAAATTCAGAAAAATAGCATTTTCTTTGTGTTTTATGGGTCATCCATACAGATTTGACGAATGCGTGCGCTTGACCATTTTAAATTTTTTTATTTGAAATTCATATCCCTTAAAGCTGCATATGAAAGATGTTTAAAACCACTTTTATTTTTTCTCTCAACTGGACCTTTGATTTTTTAGAGTTCATCAAAAGGGATTTTTGTAGTCAAAAAAGGGACTTTTTGCATTTTGGCCAAAATCTATTTGAATTACATTTATGATAGTTAATTTAAAGCTTTGATGTTAAAGTGCATAAGTTGATAGTCTTACATGCTGAGTTACGTAGCTGTAAGTTAATAATTAAAATAATGGCAACAGGTTGAAGTTCAAGGTCAAATGTAAAAATTTTACTCATTTCAAAGGGGGATAACTCGCGTAGGGGACGGAAACACAAAATGAAATACGGCAAAAACTAATTACTGGAACTATGACAAAAAGAATATGTAACTGTTGCTGTGTGTTTGTGTACTCTTTATAGAGTACAGCCCCTCAAAAATCGGAAAAATGACAAAAAATGACATTTTTAGACCCCTGTAAACCAAAAGGGGATGAAGTGTATTTCGTTAAATATCTTATTCATGGATAAAACAAATTTCCTCATACTCATAGCCTAATCTCAAATGCTATTGTGAATTAGACGAGATGGTCCTCTGCTCATATCTTTAAACTTAGTATGTTCTCTAAGAGCTATTTTTTTTCCTATATCACGAATGGAGAGGAAAATTCAACACAATAATTAAGGAAACATTTCAGCAAGTACTTCATAAACATGCTTTTGAGAAAATGAAACACGAAAGAAATGGTTAGTTTTGCTAAACTTACAATAAAAAGAAGTACCTAATGAAAAATTTTACCTTAGTGCAAGTTACTCTAGCAACAAAAATACGCTGATACCAATGATTAAAATTTAGTAGCATCTAAAAGAAACTTCAATGTGTTACGTAAAAAAAAAAGTGAGTAAATTTAGAGCATTCTCTCATCTGCAAAAAAACATCTAAAATAGAGGAAAAAAAATGAAATTTTCGATTTTTCAAAGTACGATTTCGTCATCAAGAAATTTATAAACAATTACGAAATTAAAGAAGATAGTCAGTTATAGATAGTTTTTCAATCTGAATCATTTTTACTGTTATTTTTTCATTAAAAGAGCTTGGAAGAGTGAATTGAAATCTGAAGTAAATTTTCAAAATTTCAATCTTTGTTAATATCTCTGATTCAAAAAAAGATCCTAATAAATTTTACTTTGCTATTTCCCAATAGAGATTTGTTTATAGAATATGGAGATATTTATTTTTCAAGTGTACGTTTATAACTTATGGAGTTATTGAGTCACAAACTGTCCGCTATGAACTCTAAAAATTTAGGCTTAGCGTAAGCATCAACTTCTACTTTCAATAACAAAGCAACAAACCGTTTTTAAACTTCCATACTTTGCATTCCCTCATAGATATGCATGGTTTACCTAAATAAAAATTTTCATTGAAATCTGTGACATGTCAGCCACAGGTGATTTGCTCATTTCGCATGGAATGACCCAGCTCCGAATTTCACCGAGCTATAGAATATGAGCAGAGCACTATGATAATGTAAATATATATATTATTATAATGAAATGATTATAATTTGCTTTGAAAAAAATTGCCATTTCGCAATGCTATTTGCAATTTTCAGGATAGTCAGACGAAATTTGCAGAATGAAGAAAATTTTGGAAGACGCTGTAACCTCCTGTGACCTCCCATCGGGGTGCCCCTAGTGCTGACATTGCGCTCTGTATTTTAGCTTCAAGCAGCACCTTATGAACAAAAAGCTTTCTCGTGAAACTGCAGGTCATTTAGGTTTTCTACTTAGCTTTTTCGCGCGATTCGCGAAATAAAATATTCCACTGAAAAGAACTTTCCACCATTCAAGGCCAGATGCGACGACATTGCCAAGAAAGAGCCATCTGTTATTCCGATGGTGGTCGTCCTGCAAGTTTTATGATGTTTATGATCACCCGAGAGGAATGGGAAGAGTTAGAAGAACGAGGGAAGGAAAACAAGAGTTGGCTCCCATCCATAACAATGAAGCGAGCGGACTCCTTAGTGAAGGTTTCAGTCGGAGGAAATGTTGAGAAAGAATCATCCGAGCCGTGCGGAGTCGGTGTCAGGATTCAAAGGCTTAAACTCCCAAGAGTCGGAGTCGGTCATTTCCCCAAAAACTCTGCCACACAGCCAGTGCTTGTGAAATCGGAGTCGAAGCCTCTGAAATTCTCAGTGCCGATGATGGAGTCGATCCTTCTCGTCCGTCTCCGAAACGCTGCTTAATCTTTCGACACTTTTTGTAAAAATACTGACTTTTAATAAGCTTCAGTTCCAAGAACTAGAAAAAAGGGAGAACAGAAGAAACCTCGGCGCAGCAGTATCCGATGCAGCGAAAAATCCTTCTATACCAAGAAGCATTTTTTTCTGAGCAATCTGTGACGCAGATTAAAAACCAAAAATTAGTCTATAAAATGAACCACCATTTGGTTTAATCATAAAATCTTAATCGGCACCGAGAAGTGCTTAAAAATATGATGTTAATACAAGTATATATTACCTGTATATTCTATCCCAGAAAGTGCTGCACAAATCTAGAAAAACTGAAATTTAGGATATATTTGTTATGTAAAAATGTTAGTTTTTTTTCCTCCCCAAGTAAGAAATAAGAAATAGTTAAAATAGTAAGAAATAAGAAATAGCAAACTTTCTCAAGAATCAGGGACGAACGTTGCAGTTTCGCGCTGTTTATGCTAGCTACCAAGATTTCATATTGATAATCTTTTGTGGTCCTCTGAAATTGTGTTGTGAATAAGGTAAATCACCCTTCAATTGGACAATATTCATCGTAGTTTTGAGCCTCGAAGCCTAGAGGCAGATACAAAAACAATTTCTAGAAGGGGCACATGGGGAGTAAAAGTTTTTCTCTCCAGTAAAACGTTTCGTAACAAATTTCAAAGGTTCTTTTTATGATTTTTAGGATTCCTACCCTGTGCATAATTTTACGAAATGCCATACCAACCCTGGCTGCGGAGTCGGAGTGAAAATTGCGACCGACTCCGGGAGTTTCAGAGGCTGCGACTCCGACTATTTTACCCAAAAATCAGTCTGACTCCGATCCGACTCCACTAACACTGGCAAATGGTGGACTTTGGGGGAACATAGCCGCTTCCGACTCTTTGAATTTTAAGCCTTCCGCCCTTAAATCAGACTCCGACACCTTTACTACAAAATCAGTCCGACTCCGCAGCTCTAATGATAACGAGCCGTAATAATTGTCATAATGATAACACGAGAATTAGGTTAGTTAACAGATCCATAGTCTTATGCTGAACTCTTATAAACCTGAAAACAGAATTCCACGTCTTAATTATAACAGAAATCATAGCATTTAAATTTTTTTAGGTACAGATGAACCTTGTTTCTCCGGATTATCCGAATCAAATTTCTGGCTTTAAAAAAAATTGAACGAACCGTAACTCTACTAATATAAGAATTTGCTTTAGCGCGCAAACAATCAAGTCGCGCGCTCGCCATTTTTCCGTAATCAAAATAAACCAGGGTTGTTACCGTTACCATTACTGTTATAATTCCACTCAGAAAGTCTCGTGTAATTTCTTCTTTCCCATCTCTTCTATTCTCTACATAGTATAAAATGAAGTCTCCAAAAAGCGTCTGTGTGTTTGAACTCGCAAAACTCGAGAACTGCCCGGCCGATTTTGCTGAAATTTTCACAGTTTGTTCCTTTAAGTCCTGAGAAGGTTTGCAGACCAGTTCAAAAACAATTCGATAAATAGTTCTTTTTTTATTCCAATTTAGGCCCAATTTTCACATAAATTCCCGAATATAGGGGTGAAAATTTACTCGCAAATAGTAATATTATATATCGTTGGCAAGGGAAGTATCTTCCGCGTTCCAGGACCGTCGCCATAGGGGGGGGGGGGTGAGGGAGGTGTCTCACCCTCCCAGTGATTTCATCCAGTCGGCAAAATCAGTTCATAAGTCGGCATTTTCAATGTTTCGGAATTTCCAAGTTTTAATTGACAGAAGTTAAAAAAAAAAAAAAAAGTTAGCATATTCATGCAAAGTTATACATCTAACCTTTCCATACTTTGCGCAAGAGAAAATAATGAAAAGGATCTCCGTTTACATTCATTTTCACTTTGCTCGCACTATGCCGATTGCTTAGTTTACGACTGCTCATTTTGCCGAGACAATAATCGTCCACTCATAAAATTCAGCTAGAGTCGGCATTTTTGCTTTTTCAGTTGATTCTGTATTCTATATCTTTGAGTAAAATAGTATGTAGCTTGACCATGTGCACGTTTTCACCTTTTATTGAAAAAGAAAAACCAAAAAACATGTATATTTTGCGTACTGACGACTATTCATCTGAAAGCCCACCTGAAAGACATAATCGATTCGCCGACTGCTAATTGCACAGTATTCTCAATTTACCGACATTTACTTGAACAAAGTACTATTTTGCCGACACTGTATCCAGGGACACGCCGAACTTAAATTCTTGCGGAAAATTCTCCATTTTCCGAATGATAAAATACGGATATGCAATGCACACGTGAGAAGGGACATTCAGAAATTTTAAAAAATGCAATATTGTCTTAAAATTTGCCGAATAATCAGACAAATTTGGCAGAATAAGGACTTTTATGGAATTCACTGGGACCTCCCAATGGGAGCCGCCTTCCTGTACTCAGTCGGCAATTTCAGCTACAATCAGCAATTTTTACTTTTAGAGTGAATTCTAAGTTCACTACATCTTTGATAAAAGTTAAATGGAAGTGTGCACATTTTTACATTTTATCATTTTAACAAAACTTACAATGCAAATCATGAGTTCTAATAAGTGTTCATACTGTAAATTTTAAAAAGATAATTCAATCTTAAAATATAATTTAGAAATATCTGGGAAGTTGTGTATCACACATGAAGATTACCTGTGAGCAGCCGAGATAAAAGATTCAAATATTTTTTTCAAAATAGTTATTCAATAAACTATATAGAAACCCACGGAAAGTCTCAGTTTAAAAACACAACTACGTTAATAAACATGATAGCTTTGGACAGTGCACAGTGGACATATTTATAAAATTGAATCAAATTCAATTCAAAAAATTCACAGCAAAGTGAAGAAATACATAGGGTGTCGAAATGATAAAAAAAAAAATTAAAATAGAGAGAAAGATTTTATTACAACACAAAGTCCCATTGGTATGTATTTTAAGTGTTTGATTTTGAAACGAACTTCTGAATACACATTCAGCACCATTTCCCCCTTTTTCTAGGCGACGGGTAAAAACCAAAATAGTATTCTACTTGCAGGGGTTATGCCTATTTGTCGACCACACAAGTTTATTGTGTAACTAAAGCAAGACATTTGTCCGCCATTTGTAACAATCAGAAATGCCGTCGTGGAGACGACGTGGCGTAATCGCGTGTAGGGGTGACATTAGAAACGTCAGACCTTCCTTCAGGGGTCTTTTCTGTTAAAAACCTTTCTCTGGAATCTGGAACTAGGAGCTCGAGGGAAAATTAGAGAAGAGTTGGATCAACTGTTGTTGTGTGCTTAGGACGGTCTGTCCGGCCCCTGCTGTGTGAACTTTCCGCCTGAAGAAGGAAAAAGAAGGTTATTGGCGTTGGAGCCTTGAAGAGATACAAGTGCATTGAGTTGCCCGGCTCCCGAGTTTGGCAGAAGACTTGAGTGACTATCCTGCATAGTTATTTTATTCATTATGAATTCCGAAAAAAAAAAAACTAGTTAAAGTTTTGAACTTCATTCGCATGTGAATGAACAATAATTCTCATTGTGGCAAGTAAGGAAAAATCTGAGAAAGCATTTTACTTGAAGTTGAGAAAAGGAACGCTTATTGAAATGCAGCAGAAAAGGTATGATTATTTTAACTAATATTTTCAAAGCATTATTTTAATCTTTCCCCATATATATATATATATATATATATATATATATATATATCTTCCGTTAAATATTGAAAAATAAGACTTCTAAATTAGTTGCTGGGATGAAAAAATCCGTGTGAAAAGTTTCAAGAAAGAAAAGAAAAAGAAGGGGGAGGGGGGGACAAAGTTGTTTTTTTTTGCTGCAAAATTTCAGAAGAAAATGCAATCTTAAAATATTATTTAGGAACATTCAAACATGTACATCATTAAAATTACCATTTACCAAACCAAAGAAAGCTGAAATACGTTTCAAACATTTTTTTAACCAAGTAAATAAACATGATAGCTTCCTAGGGCACACCCGTACAAAAATAAAGAAAATATGTTTCAAATAGACAGAGGAAAAGATTCAAAATCCTGTCTAGAAAAGTCATACCAGTAACTCTAATGAGTGTTTAAAAAATGAGTTATAAAAAATTAACTTAAAATGAAAGTTATCAAGAGATTCGGGATTTCTGATATTTAAATAAAGCAAAAAAAGTTATCTTATTAGGTATCACTAAAAAATACCACCTGTATTCAAAATGTTAAACGTTTAACCCTACCTCAATTTAAAATATAAAAGCTTTAAATTATCTCAGTATGTAAGTTCAAAATGTTAACAGATTGTTTTAAGGTTGCATAATTTTGTACTTTAAAGAAATAAAAACATTAGAGTGAAAATTGAAAATTTTGTCGTGAAAAACTAAAACAGCAAAAAGGTTTTTTAAAAGGAAAATCTGTAGGAGGATCTCCTACCTTTTTTTCTTTTAATAAATAAAATGATTTAGGGAAGTAGCTTAGGAGGGAGGGACGGAGGAATCGCAGAACCAACCATTTCCTTTTATCTTATGGTAATGAAATGTAGTCTAAGTTGCGTTTTTAAAAATTTACTGCAGGAGGGCCTTATGACATCAACGAAGATCGCCTGAAACTTCTTTCTTCGGCATTCAATTTCAGAAAGTTGTCGAGAGAGAGACCCTCTGAACATCGTTTACCACAAATGACCTACAGTAGCTCTTTTAAGACCTCAATTTTCAAAAAATTTTCGAGCGAAATCACTTTGTATCACCTTCTCCTAACATCACCAATAGTCGTTTTACGTTTAAAACTATATGTTTAGAACTACAATTCAAAAAACGCTTGGGGAAACTTTCCGATTCTCCTTTCTTGAATCCTGTGGTAAAGCAAAGATTCTGTTTCAGAAGAGGCCCAGGTTCATAGGGGATTATCACATTAATTATTTTTCATTGAATTGCTAAATTGCTTTCATTATAGATAATGCTAATTATTTATATCTGCTTATTATTAATTTATAGTTGTTTAAAACACCAATACATTCCTATTCGTTAAGTCTGGGCATTTTAAAAAGTGATAAATAACCTCAAAATTTAAGCATGAGTTATATTTTTATCTAGAGATCAGAAATGCTGACATGTTTTCTCCTACAGTATTTCTAAATATGGTGTTTGGGAGCTGACCCTGCTAAGAACACTGTAAAGGCTATGTTTTGCTAAGTTGGATGAGGGGGTGGAGTGGAAGGTCTTACCTAAAATTGTTTAAAACTTAAGACCCGAAAACTGCATTTTTGAAAACATTACGGTACTGCTTGGGAATCGGGGGCTCGCCCTCGAAAATCTTCCGAAATTAAAAGCCGGAAAACAAGGTTTTAGGTTCTCTTTGATCTCAAAGAAGGGTTATGCCCTCATCCCCTCTCCCTGGGCGCTGGGGCCCTCTCCTGGCTACGCCACTACCCAAATCCATCAAAGTTGTCTAGAGATTTTTTTTTCAAGACTTACGTTCTTAAAATTTTACTGGGGGGCAGCCCCCGAGCATCATCGCAGGTCGCTTAAAAATACATTTTTCGAACATCATTCGCAGAAAATTTCCGGGGAGAGTCAATGAAATCCACTCTTTCCCACAACACTAAAAATACGTCATTCCCCTCTCCTTTCTTTAATATCACCAATGGTGGTCTATGATGGCCTTTATGGAACTTTAATTTCATGAAATCGCCTAGGGAGTGCCCCTGAGCTCCAGCGGAACCAAACATGACTTACTATTACCTGTTTAAGTCTTCAGTTTCGAAAAATTTCCTGAGCCTGCTCTCCCCCTAACATCGTCAAAGACTGTCTAAAGTTTCATTTTTAAAATCTTCAAGGGCAGAAACCTCCGAACAGCACTTTTTCTAGCCTAACATTAACTAGCATGATATAACTCATTTTGCAAACTATTCTCCCATACAAAGCGATTCTTCTGATGTGCATACTTAAAATCCCTAATTGTGCGCCATGGAAATGTTCAATCAGAATCAAAGTACTCAAAGATATCAAAACGAATCATTACCATGATTATCCCCCCTCGCCCCAAAAAATTATATACAACATAATTAATTCACCATTATATTACAAAACTTTTTGAGTAGAAAATCTTCTTATGTGTTAAATTTTAAATGGATAAATTACGTTTTCTTTTTCTTTTTTTCGAATTTCCTCAGAATGTCTCCTCCAAAATTCCTTGTAATTCCTCATTGCCGTTTTCTCTAGCTAATCTGCCATTGTCCACTGGACATTTGTAAATACCTACCCTCAGTGCCGGATTTAAGGGGAGGAGGAGACGGGGGTTGCCAAGGGCGCCGACTTCTAGGAGGCGGCAAATTCACACTATTTTTACGTTTTATTCGTTGAAATTCAATTTTAAAACTTGAAAGATGGATAGGGGCGGCAGTTTCGATATTTGCCCTGCCTCGGAAAAAAATGTAGATCGGTTATTGCCTACCCTCTCCCCTAAAGTATCCTTAAATAGCCTTAAACTGTATTTTTAAAACTTTAATTTCGAAAAACCTTTGAGGGAGGGCTTCGAACCCCCTATCCTTTTCCTTCGCGTCAATAAAGATGGCATTTTTCAAAATTTCTATGGAAGAACTCCCGAAAATCTCCTTTTCTAGGAAAAAAAAAAGCCCCATATTGACTCCAGCGAAAAAGATGAGAATGAATCCACGATCCTCTTGCTTCTTATATAAACCAAAGCCTAAAATCATGTTTTTAGTATGCCAATTTCGAAAATTTTCCGGAGGACAGCAGTCTATCTTGACTTTAATCGAAATTATGCATCCCCTTAGTATCATTGAAGCACTGAAGCTTGTCTACAACTGCATGTTTCAGACTGCAATATGAAACGAATTCTGGTCAGAGGCAATGAATTTATATATATATATATATATATATATATATATATATATATATATATATATATATATATATATATATATATATATATATATATATATATATATATATATATATATATATATATATATATATATATATATATATATATATATATATATATATATATATATATATATATATATATATATATATATATATATATATATATATATATATATATATATATATATATATATATATATATATCGAGTCGGCAAAATCAGTTTCAACACCCCCCCCCCCCCCAAACGAATGTACCTGGCGACGGCCCTGCGTTCTACGCAATTTGTTCCAATGCTCTAACTTTATTACGGCGGAAGTTATTCACGTTTTTAGCTCGAATTTGTTTAGGCTTAGCTGAAATTCAGGCACAACTTCCTTCATTAAATCCATCAATAAAAAGTGAAGGAATTGTCCCACAGTTTTCTTTTTGACAGCATTGGAAAGAGCTGCTTTTTTACTCCAGATCTAACTCGACCTAAGGTCGAAATTTTAACCCTCTATCTCCATTAGAAAAAAAAGTTACAAGCGAATTAAATAAAGTTCAAAAATCTGTTCTCTATTCATATTTTTAACCATTTTATTTTGCGTTTCCACGGTAACGCTTTTTGAATCCATTGTTTATTTCCATCTTTCTCATTTTCTATTCTTAAACTTATTTTATTTTGTGTTTTCATGGCTGCGCCTTTTAAATCTATCTTTCTCATTTTATTTTAATATCTTAAAAGTATTTTAGTATCTATCGTCATTGTTTGGCGAGAAAAGTTTGCATTACGGTTTTTGTTTTCTTTCATTTAATCCTGGTTATTGAAGATACTTCACTTGACGCAATGGTTTTTTTCAAGCAAGACCGGACAAAGCTGGGCAACGCAGGTAGTTTTGTATATGATGCAAAAGAAAGCATTAATATCACAATTGTGGTGAATTCAATGAGTTCTGCAGTGAATCTGTTCTCATATGCCTGTAAGTGTAAAATTTACCAAGAAATCTAATGAAACGAATTGTATACTGTCGAAATTATTTGCAAGTTCCGTACTATATCAGTATTGTTATTTTACTATTATTTGTTGCATGCAATGTTTAATAACACATTATTTCACTACGAAAAATGTTTCGCAAAATCAGTGTCCTGTTAAATGCTTTTTAATGTATTTACTCATTTACGTCATTTTTTTTTTTAAATCTATGTAAAATTTCCCAAGCATTTTTGCTTGGGGAAAAGTTTTTTTTTTTTTTTTAGTTTTACATATCTAATATGAGTTTCTTTCGCAGATGTTGTCTTTATTTCTGAAATACACTATTCTTTTGACTATTTGTGAGATTTCCATCTCTCGTCCAGAATCAAACTCAGGAAGCTCCCAAGACGCTGTTCATATTCTTTCAAACCAAAATATGGAACATCTTCCAAGCATAGCTACTACCAGTGACGAGCCTACAACTCATGCCGTGCAAAGACTAATGTATGAAAGGATCCGAAAAATCCCGAGGCAACATCCGACATTAGACGAGAATCCCACGAAGCCGTTTCCCGAAGTAGATTCTAGAGGATTTGACGAAGATGTTTTCGATGAAGGTTTTGGTGAATGGTATCCAATGAGGAGATTTTAGGAACAATGATTAATCGATTCATGTAAATAAGTGTCTAAATAAAGATTTAATTTCTAAGCAAAGATAAGCGCGTGAGCCCTTACATTCAACAGATAATAGAACATATTTTCACATGTAAATAATTTGTATTCTGACTAAAGAGAGAGAGAGAAAGAAACGAGAAATTACGCTATGCTCCCCGGAGTGCACTCATAAACTTGTCAGCACTGAAACGTTTGATTTTATCTTATAGCAGTCTGCAATTCAGCAAAAGATGGTTTATATCGAAAAATATTATTAAATTAATAGGAATAATCATAAATTATATGATATAATTTATGATTATTCCTATATCGTAAATTATATTATAAAATTATGTAAATAATAAAATTATATATATAAAAAAAATCATAATAATTAATAGGAACAGTATCATTAAATTAATAATTATTGGACTAGTAGTACATAAGAGTCATTTGTAATTTTAAAAAATGAATATTTGGTGTTAAAATAAAAAATAAGTCGAAAATCAATGTATAACAGGGGTTCTCAAAGTGGGTGTCGTAGAAAATTTTCAAGGGAGGTGTGAACGTTTAAAAGAAATCAATGAAAAAGTAAAACTACCAATTTTTTACTAAATTTTGTGGTCACTTATAAATATTTTCTACTTCATCGCCTCTTTTTAAGGTTTTTAGTGTAGTTTTCATCCACGTATCCGTAAGAAACTGGATTTTCATCATTAGCATTCATAAAGTAAAAATATAGAGCAAAACATTGACAGTGCTCTGAAATGTCCTTTGTCATAGTCAAGAACTAATTTTTAAAAAATTTGTATCGGAGAAGCAGCGGCAGCCCTCCCATGGATGTTGCGAAAGTGACTGATATTACATGAACCATACTTAGACTTTAGATTGCGTCGACTTAATTCTATTTAGTTCTTTGATTCATGGGTTATAATAATACTATTTTCAAAATTAAGTTATCTACATATGGTACCACTAAATTTTGTATTATACATTTAATAACCAGCTTGATCTATCTGAATCAGCTTCAGTTTTAAATTCCGATCATCTTCTTGTAATATTGCTACTTCACACTTCAGGGTCCTCCTTACCTACCATAATTGTGATTTAACCGGTTATATGGGGCCCTGAAGGCAGTTCTGATTTTTTGATCGAGACCAGTAACCGAGCAATCCCAGGTCCATTAAGAATTGTTATTATCATTCCTTTACGCTTTTTTCATTAATTGCAGTCACTAATCGTGCATTTCGGTTTGTAACATTGAACAAAACAACGGGTCACACGGATCAACTTCGCGGGCCGAATGTGGCCCGTGGGCCGTAGGTAGGCTGGTGGGCATCCGTGCATTATTCAAAGAGTTTAAAAGATTCTATTTATTTTTTAGCATAATGAAAAATTGCTGTTCATTTTTTTTTAAATGATGGATCTGTTTTGTACAGTATTTATTGAATAAAAAGTTTGAGACTTTTTTTTTGGAGGGGGGGATCATCCATTATTGACAAAATTACTCATTTCTTTCAGAAATAGGTTTAAACAATTGTGAAGTTTTACAGGGGTGATTAGTGTTAGAAAAGGAGGAATTTATTATCTGCACCTGAATGCCCTAATATTGGAATGCAAGGGTGCCTGTCGAGCTGGGACGGAGGTACAGGGGGTCATGATGCAAATTGACTTTTTATTGAGGAATTTAGAAAGGTATTTTGTGGGGAAGATTTAGCTTCCCCTTTTGTGGGGTTCTTTTCTTCGGAGCCTGCTCCATAGCATTTTTTTTCGGCTGCTAGAGGGCGCCTGTGATGCAGGGAGTGTTTTTTGCTGCTAATTTGATAAGTGTTTTTTTACTATAATTTTTCATTATTACTGTCTAGTTTTAGGTTTTTTTACTTCACTTTATCATGTAATTTAGTTTTATTGTGTTTTGGGGGCTCATTTTTGCTGTTATTGTATTCTTGAAGTGTTTTTGCATTTTTTGGAACTAAGCCTAACATGTGGTGATCTCCTGGTTTTTGATCTTGTGTGCTTTATTGGGTGTAGCAACTCTGTTTATTTACTGCTGTTTTTAGTATTTATTCTGTGTTTTTTTTGCATTTTTATCTTACTGTTTTGCCTTTTGGAACATATTCACTGAGTAGAAATGGGTGTTATATGCATTATGAAAGAGGTAAAGAGTGGGAAGGGGGACAGGTGGATCTCTTGTGATTTATGTCATATGTTCTGCCTGTATAAGGGGGAAAATGAGTCTGTTTTTGAAGAGGATTATATTTGCACTAAATGTGCTGAACTCTCAGACTTAAGACTTAAGATGCTAGTTTTGGAAGCCCAGTTAGCATTAGGGGTGTAAGCCAGTTGTAGAGGGTATAAATGTTCCAGAGATTCAGGGGGAAGTTTCAAATGAGGAGTTAGATTGGGAAACTAAGGGTGTAATTTTGGGGGACTCTATGGTAAGGGAGGTGGGTAACACAGTTGGGAGAGTAAAGCGTAAGGTGGCTAGGTGTTGTTTACCAGGGGCTCGGGTAAAAGACGTTAATATGGTTGCTGAAAAGAAGGGAGTATTGAATAAGGAGGACATGGTTACTTTGTGGGTGGGAACAAATGATGTAGGCCACAGTAAAAATGAGGAGTTTTCTAGGGAATGGGAATCCCTGTTGGATAAAGCAACCAGCTTTTCGACGAATGTCCAAGTGGTTGGTTTGCTTCCCAGGTATGGAGTGCATAGGAGCTGGCTAAATCAACGTGCGAGGTGTATGAACTTGCTACTGAAGTCAATTTGCGAAAAGCGCAGTATCAGGTTCATTGATGTATGGAGTCACTGTAAACGGGATTGGATTGCTAGGGATGGCCTGCATCTGAGCTCTACAGGGGTCAAAATGGTTAGTGGATTGATTTTAAGGGCTTTGGAGTCAAAAAACTAAGTTGGAATGGGGGGGTATGGTTCAAGCACCAGGTATCGGGAGAATGTAATGTTTTTGGGTATTGCTAGAAATGGAAATAAAGTGACAAACAAGAGTAGTAATTTTAACAATTGTAATTTAGGAAATTTCAGGGTGTTAAATAAAAGCAACTTAGGCATGCTTAAAGTTTTCTATACCAATGCTCGCAGTATTAGGAACAAGATGGATGAATTGAAAAGCATAGTTATGGATGAGAAGTTGGATGTTATCGGAATTACAGAGACATGGGCTACCGAATCTGATGCAGAGTTATTACATATTGCTGGGTATAATTTATTCAGACAGGATAGAGTAGGTAAAAGAGGTGGTGGGGTTTTATTTTATGTTAGAGACAATTTTATTTGCAATGAATTGGTCATAAATGATAAGCCTACTGATATTGATATGGTTTGGCTGGAGTTGATGAGCAGTAAGGGCATAAAGCTACGCTTTGGAAACATTTATAGGCCACCTAATTCAAACCAGGGACAAGATGAACAGATGTACCGTATTATTAGTGACATGTCTAGTAAGGGATCCGTTATCATAATGGGGGATTTCAATTTTCCGGATATTGATTGGAATAATTTTTATCCTGGTAATGGCAAAGAAGAGGAATTTTTAAAAGTAATTGGTGACTGTTTCTTAGATCAAGTTGTAACTCAGGGAACTCGAGAGGAGGCCATTTTGGATCTAGTTTTTTGTGACATAGGTAGTTTTGTTCAGGGGTTGAGTGTAGGGGAGCATATTGGAGATAGTGATCATAACAGCATTAGGTTCCGGGTTAAATTTGAAGTGTGCAAAGATGATAATTTTAGGTTTGTGCCCAATTTCAGAAACACCGATTTTGTTGCACTTAGGCAGAGCTTGAAAGAGGTTTTTTCGTCAGGGTTGGAAAATAGCGACGTAGATCAGCAGTGGACGGAATTTAAGGATAAACTTGCTAAAACCGTTGGGGACTATGTTCCATTTAGGAGAAAAGGTGTTAGTACCAAAATTTGGCCCATGTGGTTCTCCAGGGAGACTAAAGAAGCTCTTAATTATAAGCAAGCCACTTTTCGTAAGTTTAAAGAAACTGGTCAGAGTGCGGAGAGGCTCCAGTATGGTAAGGCAAGGCGAAATTTTAAGTATTTGGTACGGATTCAGAAAAGGGAATTGGAGCAAAGGCTGGCAGATGACATTGATGGGAACCCTAAGAGGTTTTTTGCTTACGCTAATTCCGGGAAAGCTCGAAACAGTCAAATTGGGCCTTTGGTTGATGAGCATGGAAATTTAATCCAAAACGATAGGGATATTGCAAATGTTCTAAATAACTTTTTTTCCAGTGTGTTTAACGATAACTGTATCTCAACAGTTGACACTAACAAGACACAAGCTATTATACAGCTTGAGGATTTTGTATTTTCCAGGGAGGAGGTTTTATTTCATTTGAAAAAGATTAAAGCAACTAAAGCTCCGGGACCAGATAATATTTATCCAAAAATTTTAGTTGAATGTGCAGAGGAATTAGTGGATGTTATTTTGAATATTTTCAATGCTTCTTATAACTCGGGGACGGCGCCAGAGGACTGGAAGCTGGCTAACATAACGCCACTCTTCAAGAAGGGGTCTAAAGGTATTGCTGGGAATTATAGACCTGTAAGTTTGACTTCGGTGATTTGTAAGATTTTCGAAACTTTGATCAAAATTAAGATCATGATGTTCTTAGAGACTAATAGTCTGTTGCCTAGTTTGCAGTATGGTTTCAGGAAAGGTAAATCCTGTACTACTAATTTATTGCATTTCTACGACAAGGTTACCTCAGCTTTAGATAACAAAAAATGTGTGGATGTTGTTTATATTGATTTTCAAAAAGCTTTTGACAAGGTACCGCATGTTGCTCTTCTCAGCAAGTTAGCTGACATTGGAATAGGAGGAAAAACTTTACTTTGGGTTAGAAATTGGCTTACTGGTACACTCTAAAAACAGCAATTTCAAAAATGACGAAAAAGTACTCAAAATTGAACATATCTCGAGTCAAAATGGCTCCGACTACGTGGTATTCAAATTTGAAACATTCAAATACTCATCAAATACTCAAATCAACATGTGTGCTCATTTTTGAGGTATTTGTGCTCATTTTTGAAAATTTAATAATTTTAAAACTGAGTATTATGTAATCATTTTTGAGTATGAAAGACTTCAACACACTATTTGAAAACATGGGTACTCATATTTGAAACAAAAGGTTTCAAGAAAATTTGAAAGTATGAATGTACTCATTTTTGAAAACTTCATTTTTCTCAGTGTAGGAAGCAAAGAGTAGTTGTGAGAGGAAATCATTCTAATTGGAGTGATGTTTTAAGTGGGGTTCCTCAGGGATCAGTTTTAGGGCCTCTTTTGTTTATTATATTTATGAATGACATCAGTGAAAATATTTCTGGAAGCATGAATTGTTTTGCTGACGATGTAAAAGTTATGGGGATTGTCGAAAATGAAGAACAAGTAAAACAGCTGCAAGAGGATTTAGATCATATTACTAAGTGGGCAGATAAATGGGGTATGGCAGTTAATGTAGGGAAATGTCAAGTGCTACACTTAGGTCTTGGAAATAAGCGTATGAGATATCGTTTACAGGGTTCAGTCATAAATCAGGCAGATAATGTTATGGATCTGGGTGTCTTTATAAATCAGGACTTCAAGTTTAGTCAACAGTGCAGTATTGCTAGTAACAAAGCCAACAAAATGCTTGGGTTCATCAATAGATCTATTTCAAACAAATCTAAGAAAGTTCTTCTGCCTTTATGTAGGAGTTTAGTAAGACCTCATTTGGAGTATGCTGTTCAGTTTTGGTCGCCTTATCTGAAGAAAGATATTTTTGTATTGGAAAGGGTTCAAAGAAGGGTAACTAAATTAGTAAGGGGACTCTCAGATTTAGATTATGATACCAGACTTAATAGGCTTAACATGTATAGCCTGGAGCAAAGGAGAGTCAGAGGGGACATGATTCAGTTATTTAAATTTATCAAAATGAAAGATGTAAACGGATTAAATTTTTGCGGGGAAAGCAGGACAAGGGGTCATTGTTTTAAGCTATTTAAATCTCAGGCTAACTTGGAAATCAGGAAAAACTACTACTTTAGCAGGGTCGTGGGCACTTGGAATAGCTTACCGGAAGAGGCGGTAATGAGCAAGGGAGTGGATAGCTTTAAGAGGGCCATTGATCTTCATTGGGGACTAATTAATTGACTAGGACCAGCCTAGCTGGGCCCAGTGCCTGTTGCTGGTCGTCACATTTGTATTGTATTTGTATTTAAGGACGAACTGCCATCAGTCTTTGGGAACAGGCATCCCTGTTAGAATGAGGCAATGTACCGTTAAAAATTCAGAAACTATGCGAGTTATGTAACTGATAGATTACTTATGGTTATTTGAGTAAAATTGTATTTTTGATTATACAAGATCACAGTCATAATTTTTTTTTTTTTTTGCTGGAGGGTGAGAGTCAGAACATAAACAATCTTAATCTGATTTTTTTTTTTGCAACTGTGCTACTTTTGTTCAAAAGTGTTTTTTATGCATACTTTTGAAACAGGTAATTCAAAACACAATTAACAAAATCACCTCCAAAGTTCCGAAAGAATAAAGGAACACAAAATGACAATAAAACAGATTAGAAAAGATTCAGAAGGTGATTAATACGTTACACCTTCTGGGACATGAGTTGGAATCACTGGACATATCAATGCGCAATCCTTCCTTTCTTGCGGATTGCCGACAAAGCAACGAGCAATCCGTAAAATGGAAGGATTGCGCACGGATTTGTCAACTGTTAAAAATACCAGAACGTCGGCTTCAGTCTGATATGTAATCAGGGACGCCCCGAAATTATCTCTTTGGAAGGAATCTAAATTTACCTAATAAGATTCTAAATTTTGCTGAATGATAAAATACAAACTTCGCACAAACGCATACATATATTGAGAGAAGACATTACGCCCCCATTAAAAAAAAAAATAATAATAATCATTAAAATTGTAATTTTACAATACTGTCTTCAATTTTTCTGAATCATCAAAGAAAGTTATTCGAATCCAGATTTTTCGGGATGTCATAATGACTTCCTACTGGGACTAGTGACTTCCCTGCATGTAATGATTTTGGTTAAACTCTGCACGCTATTAAAAGGACTTTGGTAACAAAAAGGCAAAAAGGGCACTCCTTGTAGATGCAGATTTCAAACACAAACATCATCAAAAAAGATATTTAAACTAGTTGGCAATTACCTTGGAAATATCTTCAGAAAATATTAGCAAAACTTCAGAACAAAGAGGATTAGGTAAAACATGACAAGTTTGACCAGTTCCATATTTTTTATATGCAAACACTTATTTAGCTGATTAGTTCTTGATTTCTTATGATATCCAGTAAAAGCATATGTTTTTTTTTCTTTCTACTATCCATTGACAAGTCGAGTCAAGGGAAAATCGTATGAAATATCATTTTCAGCTAGGAAAATACTTTTTAAAGACATTTTTGCTGCAAGTTCTTCTTTGCTTCCCCAATTCTCATATAACTATGGATGAAAGCAAGGTGAATATCATGTATACAAAGGAACCTCGTTTATCCGGTCCCCGTTTATCCGGATTAGGGACAATTCACACTACAGCCGTCCGTCCTGTCCATCCCGTTTTTTTCCACCCGAAACAGATTTTCCTTGCTGGTTGCCATGACAACAAGCCATCTTGGACGGGACCAGTTTCGATTAGAAGTCTTAATATCTGACGGCCGTCAAAAGTAGGACAGCACTTCATTGGTTTCCACCAAGCAGTGCGCTCTTCTCTCTAGTGGGGGAATTCAACCACGTGATTGATGTGCGGCGATCGTATGTGAATGCTACCCTGTTTTCGTTGGCAGTCCGTCACGTCAAAAAACGGGATGAACGGGACGGTCGGCCGATAAGTGAACAGCCCTTTAGGCTTGTAGAGTTTACAAAAGTTTTACATTCAAACAAATGATTGTTTTAAATTATGATAGCTGAACTGTCAGTGCGTCAAACATTTGCTTTTTATTTTATTAAATACTCAATATCTGCAAAGATCACGCAACATAACAAGCATCATGGCATGGCGTGCTTTGAAGCATCAATCCGTCGTCACTGCTGCTTAACTAAAAATGATATAGTGACATGCGCGTAACAATTCTATGTAATTTTGTTACACAGTTACGTTGTTTTTTACTGTAATAAAAGTTATGTCTGCTTAATTAAGGATTTATTTTGCTTAGTTTCTACAACCAGGATTATCCGGATTTTCGTTGATCCGGATTGCTTTGATACAGGGGCGGCAAATAGGGGGGTCAAGAGGGGGCGGTCGCACCCCCAAATTTTTTGAGCAGAATGATAGAAAATGGGTGAATTCAATTTATGTAAGTCGGAAATCAATGTTCATTGTTCATTAAAGGAAATCTCGCTGGTTCTCAGCAACTATTTGATGAAACTCGACACATTCTCAGACAAGAAAAAGGGGTTTTTGTTATTTGGATGATGACTTAGAAATTCATAAAGTATTTTCGGCTTTTTCAGAACATAGAAAACTGATAGAGAACCATGGTTAATTTTAACTAAAGAAGACATTGCCTCATATAGGCTAAATATTTCACACTTGTGTGCCCAGTGTAACGATATTTCGTCCAATATGAGAGTCTCGTGAAAAGTGGTGTGGCTGCATGGTTTTCACAAGAAAATTCCTTGATATTTTACATTCACTTTTACTCTAATTTTTTAAGTGAATATTTATTTAATGAGTGTTCATCTCTTTCTTCTGCTAGAAACACGTTTCAGCTGCTCAATACATTATAATGCTTTCATAGAAACTTCTTAAAAATGCATGTGATTATTGAATAAAAAAAGACATATCAACCAACTCTATAATTATGCAATCGCGAAGTGACACAAGATAATCTTTAAGAGTTAAATGATAAAAAACATTTCCCTATAACTTCAAAGTAGTGATTTGACGACTGGAAGAATAATTGCAAAACGATTCTTTCAATGGTGAAAAAGCTCATGCCTTTTAGCATGTATGACTTCGTTTGAATTTTTATCCAATTTGTTCGCATCGGGAAAAGATTTTTGAAAAATGCTTTACTCTATCAAAATCTATATCTTCAATCCGCTACTCGACTATTCAAACCACAGTTCAATTTAAAATTGAAACTGAAAATAGATTTTTTATAGATGTATATTTCAATCAATCGTGAAATTTTTCAAACAAATTCTTCCTCCGAGCCAATTTTAAAACGGCGCAAAGAAAAAAAAAATTCACATGATGATGTGAAGTCAAACATTGATTTTTGAATATTTTGTATGAAGTAATAGATTCAGTTTCGAATGAAATTAACACAAGATTTGATGATAATCATTTTTCTGTATGGTTGGCTGGGATTATGGTTTTTTGGATTGGATTTTGAAAACGAAATATAAAATGTTTCAACTGTGAGTAAAATTTTTAGCATGAGGCAAGAAAAATTACAAGCAATATACCGACAGAATGGTTTTCACATCCAGAGACTGCAGTTTCGTCTTTGTTATGGACTCATAAGTCTGGAATAGTGAATAACAGAGCTGGAAGCAGATGCTATCTCATTGAAGCTGAAAGCGCCTAGATTATTCAATGATGAAAAGTTTAAGCCCCTCACAGTTTTTGAAGTAGCCTGGGTGATTTTGAAGAGCAAGATGAAAAAAGTGTTTTCATACATAACTTTGTGTTACTTCAATTATTTTTTAGCTATTACAATCAGCTCAGCTAGTAGAGAAAGATTTTTTTTTATGTCTCAGGAGGTTAGAGAAATATTTTCGAAGCACAAAGGGGGAAAAAAATACCTTTTCTAATTAGCTGAATTGGCAAAACAGCACGACATTGGGCACTGATAGATTAGTAACACGATTCCTTGCTCTTCCGAATTCCAAAAATCATGCATTATAACTTTTCCAAAAGGTATAAAAACTTTAGTAGCGAGATGTTTGCATGATAACTTTTTAGTCAATGAATCAAAATTTTAATTGTTTCTAAACACTAATTTTATTCATACTAAACCGATTTTATGACAACTTCTTGTTAGCTAATGTGTGTTTGGTTTCGCTTTGGGGTTATACATATTTAAGAAACTCGACCCCCCAAATAAAATGGTGAATGCCGCCCCTGCTTTGATACCAGTTAGTCCAGACAAATGAGGTTCTACTGTACTTGGATTAATATCCCCCCCCCCCCAAGAGCAAAAGCGCACTCACTCAAATGCTATGGAGTGCCTCCCAAGAGAAAAACTCCTGTTGAAAACCAACTCCTGAAAATGTCATTCTCTTAGTCTGTTCTGTATTATACTCCCTCCCTGCTCTCGTATTTGTTGTTTGCATTTGTGATTTGTTACACTTGTTTAAATGAGGAAGAATTGCATCAGGCGTAGACGGTTAAATTAATCGATACGAAAACCACCCCACTTTCTAGTTTCTCATAGCAACGGTTTTTACTTTTTCAAAATTCCCAGCACATTCCATGGCAAACAAAGAAAATAGCTTAGCTGTTGCGATATAACAGACAGTCCGGTTATCACATCCAGAGACTGCAGTTTCCTCCTTATTAGAACCCTTCAGTCTGGAATAGTGAATAACCGAGCTGGAGACAGATGTCATTTCTAATTTCATTGAAGCTGAGAGTGCCAACAAACTGGTAGATAAAGTAAATTTATCTCGCCAGCGAGTGTCCGCAGCATGGTGCAGTTAGGCTCGTGAATTGAAAGCAAAGCTTGGGTATTTAGCAGTAAATAATCGTCCCTAAGCTAGGGCTAAAGGCAGAACTAATGTAATATACCAGACAGCCCAGTTATCACTGCCAGAGACTGCAATTTCGTTCTTATAAACGTTATTTTCGTTCTCTTTCAGCGGTACACTGAGGATATTTATTAGTATTATTACATTAGTTCTGCGTTAGCTCTGGTTTAGGGGCGGTAACTTAGTGCAAAATAGCTTAGCTGTATTTTACTACTAATTCAATAAATAAATAAGCTATTTTTAAAAAAAAAGAAAAAAAAACATTTTTTTTTCTTTATGTCATCGAAAACTTGCATTTAAATAAATTATTTTAATCGACGAGAGTGATAGAATGTGCAAACTCTTGCCACCCCACCTTGTCCAGCTCCCTAATCCATCTTGTTTACCACAATGGATTGATTGCTTTTGATGTCGGATCCTATTTTATTCTGCTATTATCTGTCAGAGGCTGACAGGTTGCTATCGTGTTTTAGCAATGTGGAGAAAGGGGAACGCGGAGAGAGAGAGATAAGTGGCGATAAAGTGATCGCCATGCGACGGGCTCAATCAAATTCTAGTCGTAATTGCGCGCCTCAAAATGAAGACAAGACTCATCTTACTTTTTCTGCCGCTAGTAGTTTACCTGGAATCTGCCTCTGGTAAGTTGATAAGGATATTTCATTTTTTTTAATCATTCGTATTATGTAATAGAAATATCCAGAGAATTTTAAAAAAAATATTGAGCGTCACATCGCTGTCATTTGTGAACGTTCTACAATAGTTCGATTAAATGGAGTAAAAGAAAAATTTTTTTTAACTTGGTCCTATAAAAAAAGAGCAAATTTTTTTTTACATTTAATTTTAAAAATTGAATTCCAGGTGCGTTAATTCACCTTTTTCACTACAGGCATGTCAAAGTTTATGGAAATAATTGTAGTTTATTTGTTGGTATATTTTAATTTCGAGCATTAAATGGATAAAGTCTTCAAGAAGAAGAATATTTTTGTACCATGCATGCAAATTAGTTTCCTGACATAAGAAGACATTTCTGTGTTAAGGTGTGCTCGGGATGATGAATTCCCAGTACGTTGTTATTCATTTAAGCTGTACTTGTTTTAATTAGATTTTTAATAAATATATTACTGTTGATTAACTGTTTGATTTGACACACAGAAATATCCATTTATAGTGCACGGAAATCCCCTAAATTGCTTATGGAGGCAAAATTTAATAACAGTTTCATCATTTAAACTAAGGTTCTCAAATTTTCCGGTTCACGGCACCTTTCGAAGAATTAGAATTTTCTCACTGCACTTGAAGCTATCTCTCCTATATTATACACTACATATTCTGAACGGCTTTGCCCGTAATAGAAAAATTAAAAGGTCTTTTGGTTCACCTGTACATTTACAAATAATGTATAGTGAATTTTCTCTCCAATTGGCTTGTACCAATGTTACGGTTCCACGTTATGATAATTTCATATCTCGCCAATTGGCTTGTGCCCATGTTACGTACGGTTCCATGTTATGATAATTTCGTAATTTACTTGTCCATCTTATGAAAATTTTGTTCTTAAAATTGAAATAGAAAAAGAACCACATCAAATTTTCAAAAAATCGCTTCGAGGTGCACACCCCCATGCTACAAACTAACTTTGTGCCAAATTTCATGAAAATCGGCCGAACAGTCTAGGCGCTATGCGCGTCACAGAGATCCTGATAGACAGAGAGGGATCCGGACAGAGAGACTTTCAGTTTTATTATTAGTAAAGATATACAGATACCATGGACACTTCACGGCACCCTTTTCCTCCCCCTGCGGCACCCTAGGGTAACGTTACACCCATTTTAGGAACCCTTGGTGTACGTTCTACATGGATTTTCTTCACTTCGTTTTTTAAGTATAAAATATAGTTTTAAAAAATACGTACATGATAGTCGATCGTTTGGGTGGAAACCAAAGTAACTATAGTGTGTCTCGGATAAGTTGAAGTTTGACCTTGACAATATTTACTTCTTTTTGGGGAGTTCAGTGAAATAGGGGAACATTATCTTCATGTTTCTGAGTTGGAAATTCTTTCGCAGAACTAGTACGAAAGACACTCAACTCAACTGAGTGCCAATCACCCTTCCCTATTGAAAAAGTAAATATTGTCAAGGTCGAGCTTCAACTTATCAGAAGCACACCATACCCTACTACTATGCAAGAAGAATAAATATAGAAGCATTATGAAATTAAAGTAATGACTCTTAATTGGGTAGAAAATTCTCATTGCGGTGTAACTAGAAATTTTAATGAAAAATACGTAAACAGTGTGTAATAAGCTTATATCATGTGCATTTCAAAACACGAAGCTTGGTAAATTCTGTCAAAAACATAAAAACATTCATTTGCAAAGATTGTTCTCCCTGTCGTCGAGTTTATCGATCTTATATATTCTTAGAACAAAAGAAAACAACAAAATCAATAAATATTTCGTAAGTAACGAGTTTTTAGAGGAAAAAAAAGTCACACCTTAATCACTTTTCAATAGAAAAGTAATTTTTGTGGAAATTTCATTGAAATGTCGCCTATAGACCATTATTCATCTTCGCTTTATACTTAAGAATTGATTCTGTCTTCAAAGGTTGAAGCATAGAAAATTTCCATTTTTCAACTATGAAGTTCTAGTGAACGGAAGGATTTGTTTTAGGAGAACTTTGTTAGTTTTAGATTTTTCAAATTAAACTAATATTTTTCTTTGGCCAACAATGAAACAATGAGCAAAGTTCAAAAATAAATCAATAAGGTCTACATTTATAAAATGTTTGAGAGTAGCAATAACTTAAGGCGACGAATAAATATGACCTCCTGAGCACAAAAATATGTTTAGAGTCGGGGAATAACTAAACATGGAATATTTTTACATAACATTAAAGACAATACACTTATAAATAATAGCCAATGATCGAGTAACCCGCTTGTTTCAACAATGAAACTCGCGCAGCGGCATGAAAATTTGATATGTTTTGGTAATGTTTAACATGCAGGGAATGGCTTTATTGTGACAAGATCCGGTAACTTAACTGTTTTACTGGTAAGACTGTGTCATTTCAGGGGAATGAAGAAACGAAAACAATGAAGGATATCTACCGGAGTTTAGGGTTAATCCACTAGAGTTTGGGTTACAATTTCAACTGTCAAAATATCACCAAAAAGGCAATGGCTTCGTTCAAATGTAGAAGCAATTTTCAACCGTCATACCTTGACAGGCGACTTTCTAGTGTATTCATATTTATTTTGAAGTTTGGTAGTAATACTTTCATTGGCAATAAAGTTATAAAATATTTTGTGTGCCCAAGAAATTTTTATGATTCTCTTTTTTTTTTTTTTTTTTTCAAATTTCGGATGGCGTTTTCTATCTAGAACTCTCAACCTGATAAAATCATCCCTTTCTTCGGAACCCAGTAACTGCTTTCAATTTTCAGGTATTAAAGATTAAACGTAATTTCGCATATTTTCACAGGCAAGCAGCATCTGAAATGTTACCACTGCTGGTGGAGCCACGCAGACGAGGAGGGCAGCTCGGAGGTCCAGGACGAGAAAGACCTCCCCTACCCAGTGGCCAAGAGATTCGTCGGAGGGGAACATCCGCCCACCGAGGGAGAGATGCAGAAGCTATGCGTCAAGGAGACCTGCAAGTCCAAGTCCAACAGCTTCTGCCTCAAGTGGAGCTACACGTCTGGAAGTGAGCGCCCTTATATCCCTAATTCTTAGTTACCCTCAGCTCATAGAGTTTGTGAGTGCCTGACCATGACCCCACTAGATGGTGTTCACGCTTTCGACCTTGGCAATTTATGACTTTTCTATGTCATACCGATGTAACTTATGATCTGTTATTCATCCACCAGTCAATGTCAACGTTTCAAAGTTTGTTTATTTTTGATTGGACGCCGCCCATTTTGACTGCAAGAGGCGCTGAATGAAACCCTTGCATCCATCAATCAATGGCAACGTAATGGAAACAGGGGTTCCCTGTAGCGCCCTCTTTGTTGCCGTGAGTTTCAGCGATTGTCACGGTCAATAATAATTAAGTGGGGCGACTAAAATTGCAAAGCTAAAACAGGTCCAACATTTATTCACAACTCCAGAGCTCGAATACGCTACCTTGCGGTGATTAACAGTGCTAAAAAAAAAAAAAAAAAAAGGGTAAAACATTCCGTTCGCCGTTTCACGTGTTTTCCTTGGGGAAAATTACAGGCTTCAGACAGTTTATGATGTAATGTAATTTCAGAGGAATAGAAAAGAAAGTTTCCCACAAACACGGTGAAAAATTACTGTCATTCAATAAGCTGCAAAGCAAGTTATAAGTTACGTTCATCCGCCATTAGACAGTGGCTGCAGCGCCCCCTATAGTTTATTGGAGTTGCGAATCGAAAAGTAGTCATAGGAATTGAATTTCAATCAAGTCTAAAACAGATTCAATAGCTACATAGATCAGAACTTTTGACGCATTTAAATTTTATACATATTTTATGGCTTAGTTCATTTTTTGGTGGAACTTTTTTCATAAAAATGTAACTATTACTTTTATTTATTTACTAGTGGCACCCGCACGGCTTTGTCCGTAGTAGAAAATTAAGAGGTCTTTTGGGGCCGTGGTAGCCCGATCGGTATAGTGTCGGATTCGGGGCCGGAGGGTCTTGGGTTCGAACCTCGTTGGTCGAAGACCCACCGTCGTCATTAAAGGGGACTGAGCGACGTTAAATATGCTCGTGGTCTCATAGTCCTCCAAGTGAAACGATACCTCTGGGGGTGCTAGCACCAGGTAGCTATTAGCTCCTGGACTAGTTCTAAATTCTCATTAACTGTTCGATCCGGTGATGGTGCTGCCATCTATCGGTATATAAAATAACGGAGGCAAAGCACTTAGTATGCAGTCCTCGACATAAATACAGTTGTAGTCAGTTGTGACTCTGAATAGGAATAGAATAGGAATAGGAATAGGAAAAGGTCTTTTGGTTCGCCTGTATATTTAAAAATAATGTATGATGAATTTCTCGCCAACTGATTTGCAAATGTTACGGTTCCATGTTATGATAACTTGGGTAATTTACTCGTCCATCTTATAATAATTTTGCTCGGGAAAATGTTTTTAAAATTGAAATAGAAAAAGAATAAAATTGAATTTTCGAAAAATCGCTTCGAGGTGCACAACCCCCATGCTACAAACTAATTCTGTGTCAAATTTCATGAAAATCGGCCGTATGTGCGTCTTAGAGATCCTGACAGACAGACAGAGATCCGGACAGAGATCCAGACAGAGAGACTTTCAGCTTTATAATTAGTAAAGATAAAGAAGAATCAAAACATTAAATTTCAAAGTTCAGCAGAATTGAATTTAGCAACGCTTGAAGATTCACTGCCACTAAGTACGTTACTTTAATCAGTATGGCGCAGTAAACAGAAAATGAGCAGTGATATATCTATAACGGAAAAGTAGTCGCTCTTTTGTGAGCTTTTGAGCTAACTGTACAAATTCTTTTCTGCTGAAATTTATCCTTTTACCTTAATACAATAATGTTTTCAAAATCTGAATTTCGAAAAGATTTTTGCAATACAATACATTAGGAATTAGGGTTTTAAAAGTTCTTTTTTCTTAAATAACTTATTATAAGAATAATAGTGAAATACTTTATTGAGCTTTTAACAGGTGGCTAGAGTCGCCCGATACAGAAGACAACGCACAGACATAAGACAAAACCGAAGACAATGCTTAAAACAGAAATTTTAAATTCAATAAATATTCAAACCATTTCTTTCGTTTTTTTAAAACTTTTTTACATTTAAACTATCAATATAATCGGTATATTTGTTGCATAACTTGTAAAGTTTATGATAGAGTGTAATTATCAACAGTATGTTATGTATGTGCAATATATCGACAGCCCGGTTTTGACGTCCCGAGACTGCAGTTTGATTCCTTATTATCGACTCATCAGTATGGAACAGTGGTTGGAAGTAGCGACGCTACTGTAGTAGCTACATTCAGTAGTTTGTAGTGTAGCGCACTACTTAAAAAAAAAAAAAAAGCTTAGTGAGTAGTTCGATACGAAAAAATAGAAGTTTATGGAGATTTCTGGAAACTACTTTTACAATCTGAAAAAAAGAAAAAAAAAAAAAGAAGCAAGATTCAAACGAATTTGACAGGCGCAAACTTTACACAAGCACATCAGCTGATGCAATCTTTATCTTTACTAATAATAAAGCTGAAAGTCTCTGTCTAGATCTCTGTCCGGATCTCTGTCTGTCAGGATTTCTGAAACGCGCATAGCGCCTAGACCGTTCTGCCAATTTTCATGAAATTTGGCACAGAATTAGTTTGTAGCATGGGGGTGTGCACCTCGAAGCGATTTTTTGAAAATTGGATTTTGTTCTTTTTCTATTCCAATTTTAAGAACATTTTCCCGAGCAAAATTATCATTAGATGGACGAGTAAATTACCAAGTTATCATAAAGTGGAACCGTAACATGGGCAAGTCAATTGGCGAGAAATTCACTATACATTATGTGTACATACAGGCGAACCAAAAGACCTTTTAATTTTCTACTACGGGCAAAGCCGTTTGGGTACCACTAGTGCGAAATAAGACTTATAAAAATACGAGCTGACCTCAGACAGATCATTTTGTCGCCATACGTTCTATCTGTTTGACGTCATTAGTTTGTTTTGCCATCGTATTTTCATATTTCGCCAATATTTGTATTGAATAGAGCTTGACTTAAAAAGAAAGGTACAGTGAAACCTCTTCGAGCGGCCACCTGTCTTAAGCGGCCATCCCTCTTAACAGCCACTTTTTTGCGGCACGGATTTTTTGGCCCATAACGCTTCTCAACGGCCGCCGAGTGGATGCGTCCATTCCATTTTTTAGGGAAATTTATTCACTTTCTGTTTCCAATCTGCAGCTTTTCAGTTCAAAGAGGAGAATTCTTATTGGCCTTTAACGAATTCCGATAATTTTGGAATAAAAATGTCACTCATGTTTATTTTATTAGTTGATCAGTGTGTAGTCTGTACGTGTAATCTGGGTTGCAAACAACACTGTCGGAGAAATTATTTATGAATCTCGAACTGTGTATTGAAATTTTGAGCAATATGAACGCGAAAAATCGGCGAGAGAACTAATAGAGCACGATTTCGAATTCTTTCCAGTACGAAACAGCAATGGAGGGCTTTGATAATTACACTACCGATTGCGAGAAACATTTTCTGGTTAAAGAGTCGACGAAAATAAGCGTTTTTCAACAAATCTAATATTAACTTGGTATTGGTTTAAATTAACTAATCAGTTCGCTGTGTGTAATTCACATTTTTTGAGCAAATACATTTTCATGCCTTTCAAGCACTAATTCGGCCTCTGACAATCAATTTGCGTTTTGTAATTATGAGCAGACTAAACTTTCCCCTGAAGTGATTTTGGGAATAATAAATAAAATAATCGAAATTCAGTTGCAATGACAAATAAATTGGTTAGAGCAATTTATTTATCATTTTGAATTGGAAAACATTTTGAATTGCAAAAAAAACAAAAAAGAAAAAAAAAACATTTTAAATTCTATTTTAAAAACAATTGTTGGAGAAGATTATAAACCTAAGTCACAAATTGTATCCTTTCTTGGAAAATGTAAACAATAATTAAATAATACACTATTTCCCTTTTAGAACAGTCTCAAACTTTATTCTATGGATTAGACTTGCTTATATTGTGTATTATAGAATTATTTTGCCACTGTAACGAAAACCTTTTAAAGCGGCCACCCCCTCACAACGGCCGAAATTTTGCGGAACGGAGGGGTGGCAGCTCAGAGAGGTTTAACTGTATATGAATTAGCGATAACTGCCAATTTAGTATCAAAATAAGTTCTTTTACAGAATTCGCTAAATAAAGCAGTTACTATAAATGTTATAGAAGAGAATGATATTGAACTGCACTGGCCGGCTTACAATAAATACGAGCATTACAGTGTTATATAAAAGTATTATAACGGGCATTAATAATATTGGTATATTCGACTTTCAGATGAGCTGAGTTATCAATCTAAACATTTTTTTGTTCATTTCTGTTCCGGTGTGTGTGTTTGTGTGTATTAGGGTGTCCCCCCCCCAAAAAAAAAATCGAAAGTTGATTTTTAAAGTATCATACCCTCTTATATTTCTTCTTTTTCGAAAAAAAAATTGTAAAAAAAGTTTCATATAATTTGAGCAAAATTTCTGTTGATATAACGTTGTCCCGATATCCCATACGCACCATAGAAACGCTTATTTAAATTGAAATACATTTTGGTATCCCACACCTTGCCTTATATTTATCATTTTCTTCTAAATTGTTTTTTTCGATACATATTTTTAAAATGCAGGGATGAAAACAGCCCGAAGTCAAAAAAGAGGAAATATTGCGAGACTTAAAATTTCAATATATATACATTTTTTTTTTACAATTATATTGATATTATTAATAGATATATTTTTTACTATTAGATATGCTAACAAATGAATAAATAAAATAAGCTTACATTCATGCATTTATTTAAGATTTTAACAGATATATCAATTCCATTTACCACTTTCAATTTCTCATAGCCCACAAATCAGGTGAAATTAAAACTTTATAATGTGACATTTAATGCTATAAAACTTCCATATAATTAAAACAAGCTGAATCATTGGACATTAATTACAAAATGACATTATCAGTGTGGCTAACCTTGGAGAAACAATCTGAGGATCATTTTGAAATTTTGTGGAGCAGCTGTGTATATTCTATAAAAAGCATTAAAAAGCTAAACCCAATCTAAAACTTTTTGAGCTTTGATGGTAATTTTAAGCACTAGCATAAAAATGATTATTTTTAAATTGATAAAAAAGTTTTAAACACTATGTCATGATTTGAGAATGTAAGCATCCTTAATTTCCTATATTTACATGCCTGTCATAATAAAATAGCACAGTATAGTTAAAAATAAATTTTAATTCATTAAGATTTTCGAGAGCTATATCTTTGGTAAGTCTGATAGGCATTAAAACTAGATTTGAGGAATGATGTTGGCTTAAATTAACTCGGATGGAATAAGATAAATATTTTTGAATGGGCGTGGCAGTTTACAAAAAAAAAAAAAAAAAATTAAATAAATACAGTGTAAGAAGAGTTGAAAATATTAGTCTACAAAAAGGTATTTTAAGAGCCATTATTTTGAAATTCAGACAAAAAACGGAAATTTTGGCAGTGACCATTTTTTATTTTCCTGATTTTTTTATATGTCAAAGTAGGTCATAAGAAGTGATCATTCTGAAATTTTCAGCCTTCCAAAAATTTTCTTTCGCTCGTTAAAAATTCTCAAAGTTTGAGGTTTTGCAGCGCTTTTTTAGAAAAATTCTATAAGTCGGCATTTCAGTGCGCTATAGCTCTTTACAGAAACACCACCTCACGGTTATGTTTATATTTATTGGTTGTACTGTATCTAGTTATGATGACTTCATAGTTATTTTGGTTGGGGATTGTTGCTTTCTTCACATAAGGGGTCGCAAAGTATGGATTTTATCCGTTTTCGCGCAAGTTTAACCTGCGTTATTTCCTCCCAAAAAGCCACCCCTCGAAAAAAATGTGACATATACTGAAAGTTTATACTATGAAGAAAGTAGATAGCACAAAATTCGTTTGAGGTTTAATTTTTTTTAAGAGAAAAATGCCCTGATATTTTTCAAATTTTCAAAAATTGTGCTTTTTTGATCGCAATTAACTCAAAACAGCATCACTAGGAAAAAAAAAACCTTTTATATATTATGGTACCTGGCTATGTGTAAAACATCATGAAAAAGAAAACAGCATGGGATGGCTTCTTGTTTTCTAGAAAATATTTTTTTTTTTTTTTTTTGAGCTCATTTTATGCGTTTTCTCGTGCGTAAAACTTGTGTCCAGTATGCAGATTAGATCCGCTAAAACTTTAAGGATGTAGTAAGAATGTATATATGTATGTATAAAGAAAGAGAAAAGACAAGCACTACTATATTTTTCTGATTTTTACAAACTGATGGTATTTTAAATGCAGGTAAATCAGAAAACGATAAATCGATATCATATATATATATATATATATATATATATATATATATATATATATATATATATATATATATATATATATATATATATATATATATATATATATATATATATATATATATATATATATATATATATATATATATAGAGAGAGAGAGAGAGAGAGAGAGAGAGAGATAGAGATAGATATAGATTTATCGTTTTATCGTATCAATTCCAAAATAATTCTTTCTTATTTATTTATTTATGTCCATAGCAATGGAAGAAATTTCATGAACAATATCTGCTTGAACTTTCCTCTAAATGTCTATTTTTTATGTTATCTTCAAATACTTCTAAAGGGCTGTCGGTTCTTGATAAATCAGTATTATTTGCTTTTTTTTTTGCTTTGTATATCGGCAAAAAGCAGCTTGAATTTGATTTTTTGTCAGATATTGTTCGGTTGGAATATTTTTATGTCTTCAATCATCTCTGTTCTCATTGCATGTTCTACTTGGTCGGGCGTCTGATTTTTCCCGGTTTTCTCACCATAAAGGAACTTTTCTTAAGGAAACTCTCTTTGTTTCATTGAAAATCGTGTACTTTTTACGAGTTGGGAGAGCCCACCCCTCACATGAGATTGACAAAATGTTTTCTTCTTTGTTTTCTCCTTGTTGACTGGTAGATGCCTGACCAAGACCATAAGAAACAGAACTCTGAACAGGTATTTGAGGATGACGTAGAAAATAGACATTTAGAGGAAAGTGAAGCAGATATTATTCATGAAATTTCTTCCACTGCTATGGATATAAATAAAAAAGAATTATTTTGGGATTGATACGAAATATATATATATATATATATATATATATATATATATATATATATATATATATATATATATATATATATATATATATATATATATATGTTATCGATTTATCGTTTTCTGATTTACCTGCAATTAAAATACCATCAATTTGTAAAAATCAGAAAAATAAAGTATTGCTAGTCTTTTTCTCTTTCTTTAGTCACACATATATACATTCCTACTACATACTTTAAGTTTTAGCAGATCTAATCTGCATACTAGACACACGTTTTACGCACGAGAAAACGCATAAAATGAGCTACAAAAAAATTATTTTCTAGAAAATAAGAAGAGATCCCATGCTGTTTTCTTTTTCATGATGTTTACACATAGCCAGGTACCATAATATATAAAAAGTTTTTTTTCCTAGTGATGCTGTTTTGAGTTAATTGGGATCAAAAAAGCACAATTTTTGAAAATTTGAAAAATATCAGGACATTTTTCTCCTAAAAAAAATTAAACCTCAAACAAATTTTGTGCTATTTACTCTCTTCATAGTATAAACTTTCAGTACATGTTAAATTTTTTTCGGGGGATGGCTTTTGGAGGGAAATAACGCAGGTTAAACTTGCGCGAAAACGGATAAAATCCATACTTTGCGACCAATTATCTGAAGAAAGCAACAACCCCCAATCAAATTAACTATGAAGTCATCATTACTAGATACAGTACAACCAATAAATATAAACATAACCGTGGGGTGGTGTTTCTGTAAAGAGCTAAAGCGCACTGAAATGCGACTTTTAGAATTTTTCTAAAAAAGCGCTGCAAAACCTCAAACTTTGGAAATTTTTACCGAGCGAAAAATTTTTTTGGAAGGCTAAAAATTTCAGAATGTTCACTTCTTATGACCTACTTTAACAAATAAAAAAATCAGGAAAATCAAAAATGGTCACTGCCACACCTTGTGTGAACTTCAAATTAATGGCTCTTAATGTCTAAGCAGTAGAATGGCATAGCAAATAAAAATGAGTAAGTGTTACAGAAGTGGATGCAATGGAATTTCAAAAGCTACATCTAACGATTGCACCCACCGTCACTCTCCAGCATTTCTCCCTCCATTCCTATTTCATCCTCTTCACCAAGAGCAAAAAGTTCCTTACTTCATTCTACTCAAGAAAGTACTTGTGCCTCAGCAAGAATGCTGATGGGAAGGTCGGGGCAGAAGGGACGTGAAGGGGTATTTGCGTGATCGCTAGAAAGTGGCTGTGAAATGGGCGTGGCAAAACAATGAGCTTACAAGTCTTCAGCAAAAAATAAAATACATACAAGAAGGGTTAAAAATAATAGTCCACAAAAAGTTATAAAAGTTTAAGTGATAGGATGGCATAGTAGACAAAAATGAGCGAGTGTTATGGAAGTGGATGCAATCGGATTTCGAAAAGCATAAACGCTGACGCTTTCTACGTCATTCTCGAGCCTTTTTTCCTCCCCACCCACAAAACGAAGTTAAACGCGATTGCGATCGATCTCTTAAAAATGCTCGGCGGGCAAAAAATGAAAAAAAAAAAAAAAAAAAAAGAAAAAAAAAAGCGGAAAATCGCGGATCCGCGGAAGATTTTCATCCCTGAAAATGTAAGGTAAATATTACGAAATTATCAAGCTGAAAATTATAAACAGTAAAATAGGTAATTAGCGTTAAAAAGAAATTTTTGCTCTCCTGCAATATTTAATTCTCCCACATATTGACACTCCAAGATATGGATTTTTTCAAGGTGAAGTTAATTGTTTCATTGAAAAAAATATTTTTTTAATTATTCATTTGCAAATGTTGATCTGAAAATATGTTCGCTAAAAATTTTTGAGCTTGATATTTTATTTAAATTTATGGTAATTTTAAAAAGATAAATAGAAAAAAATAATTTTTTGAACAAAATTATAAATTTTAGGCCAAGTGTGGGATATCTAAATGTTTTTAAATTGGAATGAATGTTTTTTTTTTTTTTTTGTGGTACATGTGGGGTTTGGGGTATAATGGCAATGTTTTATCAACAATAATTTCGAGTTTCTAAAAAAAGTTTTTTTTTTTCTTCTCGATTTGACCTAGCATACAAGTGCTGGTTTACACTTTCAGGAGCCAGTCGGCACGGGTTGCCGTTGTTCTAATTTTATGAAACTTTTTTTCACAACTGTTTTGACATGACAGGAAAAATATAAGAGGGTATGATACTTGAAAAAAAATGACTTAATTTTTCGTGGGTCATCGTAGTGTTATTGCTTTTTATTTACTTATTTTTTGAAAAGTAGCGAAGTAGCGACTTCATTTCAAAAGTAGTTTGTGGTTGCTACATTTACAAAAAGGTAGTTGTAGTTGTAGTTAACTACATTTGTAACAAAGTAGTTGTAGTTGTAGTTCGTTACAAAAAAAAAAAAAAAATGTAGTTTTTCCAACCACTGGTCAGGAATAGTCAATAACCGAACTGGAGGCAGATGTCATCTCATTGAAGCTGAGAGTGACAGCAAACTTGTAGCTAAAATAGAGTTAGCACACCAGGAGAGTCTGCAGCATTAGTGGCGTTCAACTCGTCCATCAAAAGCAAAACTTGTGTAAAAAGCAGTGCATTTTAATGCAAAAATCCGTATAAGTCGATTTGGGCCAGAAATAACTCTTTATTTTCTAAAAGCTTGATTTCAGCAACTCGGTGCAAAGGCTTAATCTAGAGAATAATTTTTGATCCAAAATTAAGATTGCAATCTCATAATTCAGCAAACCAGGCCCGTCACTTAGGGGAGTTTGTAGTACAGGCTCGTCATTACAAAATTTTCTCGGGGGGGGGGGGGGGGGGGGGGGGGTCAAAGAGTTTTGTTCAATACATTTCACAGAAAAAAACCAACAAAATACGTACAAAAATGCCTAATATCATTATGTTGCTCTAATCCAGGCCCCCTCCCCTAAATTTTCAACTCCCCTCCGCCTGATCGCCCAAATGACGGGCCTGCTGTTGCCCCTGTAGCATTGAAAAGTTAATATATTCAGATATAAGTGAGCGTGGTTTTCGCTTTTTCCCGATGCAGTTTGCTTTAAGGACCTTTGCCCCCCCCCCTTCACCGGGGAAAATTCGAAATGCATTTGCAGCGAATATTCATGTAACCAGACTCACTAATTAGCTTATGTCTCTTGAATTCACAGGTCCGATCAACATCACTTACAAGTGCGTGGTCAACCCCAAGCGCAAATCGGGGTGCTATCAACAAGAGATCAAAACCAAAGAGTACAAGCAGTACGTCAAAGTGGAAGCCTGCCTCTGTGACAACAAGGATTTCTGCAACCGCTCTCTGCTTGCTACCTGGAATATATGCTTGCTCGGTTGTCTCACGTTACTGGTATTTTTCCTGGGCAGGTGACACAGCTACAAGGATGCCTACAAGATCTGACAAAGAGTTGTAGTTCGTTTCCGATAAGACAAGATCTGACATTGAGAGGGTTTATTTCTTCTAGAGGAATACACTGAAATTGGGCTGTGTCATTGGTGCTGAATTGCGCTGAGCAGGGCTCGATTCTCATAACGAGAGGCCTTAGGTTAAACTTTTTTGGGGGACCCCTGTAGTCAAAACTAGCAATTGTATATCCATTTGGGAGCCCCTAGGCCATGACTTAGTTGGACTATTCAGTAATCAGACCCTTGCGTTGGGTTACCTTCGCAAGGAAACCAGATCAATAACACTTCCTCTTCTCAGTGAAAGACGATACACACATTCTTAAGTTATGATCTTATCTTACTGGGGACGTATCATGATTTTAGTTGAGTTAAGTTTGAATTCGTTTATTTAAAAGAAACTTCTACAATTGACTTTTTCTAACGTTTTTCGAAATAAAACCAAAGCATATAATTTATGGTATAAACTTTGTCTCAGCAAAATAAAACACATTTCTCACGTTCACTCGTTTTCTTTATACATTATTTGATAGGTAAGTCTCAATAAAAATATTAATGAGTAAAATAGCAGAAGATGATAGAAATAAAGTTTTTTTTTAAATCAAAAAATATTTCTATAATCTTCGTTCTCACCAATAACATGAAACAAAATATAGTTATAATTTCTTAATTGCAACAACACTTAAAAATTGCTGTTGATCTTAACATCGTCATATCCAAGTAAATTCTAAAGTAGATAGAAGCTATTCATACAAAGCTGTACACCTCCTATTTCTTCTCTCAAAGTTGATCTACAAAGTTAACTCTCCAGCAAAATATAAACACATTCACCATATTACATACATGTTGTGCTTCTTGGTGAATAATCTGTTGTTCCTCCAAAGCCTGTCTTCGTGTCCCTTCCACCCATGGGTGGTTTGTAATGGGTACTTTAAAAATTAAATTTCATAGCGAAAAAAAGATTTGAATCGTAGAGTCTGTACTTAACTATATAATAAAGCGAGCTACATACTCTGCAACTTCATAGCAAATAAAATATTTATAATGTGCTAAAGATTACTTGACTTAGGTGTTTTATGATCACTTCTTTTTCACCTTTCATTTCTTAATCATCAAGGAAAGTCATAATAAGATAATATTTCTGTGTCCTGTACCTTCGACGTCAGGAGCAAATGCAGCTTCTGGTTTTAGGGGGGGGGGGGGAGGGTCATTATTAAATGTGACATCACACAGCGACAGGGGAAGTTCATTCTTGAAGTCATAATATTAAGACACAAATAGGGGATCATGCCCCCCAACCCCCCCTGGTGATTTCTCGAACTTTGAAGTCCCTAAAACGCTGTTTCAGATCATCTTGGGTCACATGGATCCGCGTTTGCAGCTAATATTTTTTCACACATGAATAAAGCAACATCTAGACCTAATTGAATTTTTTTTTTTTTCTTCTTCCCACTTTTTCTCAAAACTGCGCTACCAGACTGGTCCTGATGGTTTATTGCTAGAAAATGATTTTTTACGTTTAGAGGGAGATTTCAGGTAAATTTCGCCCGAACCTCAAGTCAACGTTATGACCACACGGGTCCCTTTTCCAGCAAATTCTAAGCACCCCAACTGCTTTGATTTAGCATTGATCTTTTTTAGAATCTAACGAATAGTGGTTCCAGCAAATTTTTATCGTACATTGGATTTTTTTAGGGGAAGCATAAAATAATTACAGAAAGAACAGAAAAAAAAAAAAAAAAACAATTTGAATGGGAAACCTTATCCTAACCATTCTTTAATATTGTGCTATTAATTATAGGGGAACTACTAAAAATAAATAAAAAATGTGTAGTCAGAACAACTTTATTAAAACTCCACTACAAATATGCTCAAGTTTCGCCTAAATTATATCTCTGCATTATTATTATTTTTGTACTTTAATTTGAATTTAGATTTAATGAGCATTTTATGAGGGTTTCTTGTTCAAATGTAATATTTTTTTTTTTTTTAACATTTTCAAAATAAAGATGCAACATAAAATGCTTTAAAACGTGCTTCGAAAGACTCAAAATACATGGTCGTTTCCTGGGACAAGGGCCCGATTAACCTTTGAAATTAGTTTAGCATTTTAGCAAGTTCTAAAATGTTTTTCCAAGATATTTCAAGAGATGTGTGTTGGATTCAATACTAACAATGGGAAAATGTTGGAATTAGACGTTTTTTCGCACATTTTTTCAGCCGAAACCAAATAAGTGAGCTTATATAATAAAGATAATGTACAATATGAATGACAAAAAAAAAAAAAAAAAAAATTGCATTTACTGCCCTTTACCTGCTCACGGCATATTGTAAAGCAGTTTTATAGTCATATTTGGGCCCTCGAAAAATTCTGAGGGGAAGCTCAAGCCTCCCGAGCCTTTTGAGTAATCTAGAACCCCTATAGGGACCTTAGGGTAATCAGGTTCTGCCAACAGCAACAATCTTACCTATTCTTAGACCCACCGGGGATAACAGCTAATAAGGAAGTGATTTTCAAAATGACGGGGTGTTAACTAGATTATGTAGAGTTAATGATGTGATAAGAAAGGCTGCAACAAAAATTTAGTCTGCAGACGAGGATGCGTAGAAATAAGACGGACACAGCCTCAAGATAAAGCTAATCTTTAATGAAGAAACTTTTACATGCTCTTTGAACATCAAGACATCAGGGACAATGCACAGCGTAAAAGGTGAGCATCAATCCTTAAGATGGATGTGGTTTGTCTAACATAAAGCAGCTATAAAACACAGACTGACTAATAGCCATTTTGATGCTAGAAAACTTGAGTGGGCTACTATATTGGCACGGTTAGAGCTTTTTCGCATATTTTCCTCCCTAAGCCGCGAGCTACTCAATATGAATATTAGCTAAATATGAAAACTGAATTAACATTTGATGCTACCAACCAAACAAATGTAGATGACATCAAAATGGCCGATCGGTCAGTACGTATATTTATAGGAACCTTAGTCTAACAGGGTTCTTAACTTCGCTTGGGCAAACTTCTTGTGATTTCAAAAGAAATAGCCCACGAACTAAATGTAATAAGAATGACCTGACTAGCACACATTCGTTTTTAGATGTAAATTGAAGAGGTTATGCTTGCTACTTAGTCTGACTTGAAATACTTTGCAGTTAAACAAAAATGAAAAAAATATGCAATGTGCCAGAGAAACCAATTCAGATAGTTGTTTTCTAGGGTGAATTATATAGCTTGGTTATGGTATGTAAATTTTGAGATTTTCGAAAGTAGGACTTACTAAAAATTTTATAGCAGATAAAAATGATGGAAACTTTCGACATTTAAAGCAAAACAGCGTCTTCAAAGCTCAATAGGTTGTCAGAGATGAATGACCATTAGAAATAGATTTGCAGTTTGGGGCTAATATCTTTGAATGTTAATGATTTTAGCTCAGATATCGAAACTCTCCTGAAGAATTGATAAAATTTACAATGTGCATCAACATAAGGGGTCTTTCAAACGATTTTTTCTGGGATCTGCTTTTTGTGAAATTTGAATTATTTGGATAAAAAACATTTGCCAAGTTTACTATTTTGCTTGAAGAAACGGATGATAAAATCAGAAACATAAAAGAAATATTGACCTAAAAGTGAAGTTAAAGCTTTAACTTCCATAATTTTATGGAAGGTTATGTTTTGGGGAATGAGACTTTTGTAAAAGGTCAATTTCAAGGATGCTAATGAAGGTCCAGAACAGATCTCTGACAGAGCAATTAACTACTTTTCGCAATGAAAGGAAATAGAGAACTAAAGCTGCCTGATAAGTTCACAAGGTTCCATAAGCGAAATAGTTAGTGGAATTAAAGCAACAAATATCTTTGGCTGAAATAATACTAGAAATAATTTTGCTCATGCTTTCATTGCATATTTTTTCTTTCATTCCACATTGTGAAAGTAAGGAGAAATGCTTCGATGACAGTGAATAAGCATGTGAAATTAATGAAAACAGCTGCCAACTACAAAATACAATATATCATTAACAATTTTCTTAGCTCTGACAAAAAAGTTAACAAACCAATGTAATAAGAATACTATAAAATAATAACGATAAAATCCTGCACTAATGGATCATATTCTTTACTAGATTGTGCTATAGCATTGAGAACTAAAAGATGTACTTTTTGTTATCTGAACTATAAAAAAGTTAGGGCAAACCTAAACTGACATAGTCGTAATGCTGTGATTAGAATCTATGTAGCCTTCCCAATGCTGCCAGGTAAGGTTTGCCGTAACTATGGACAGGACATATCTACCGATACTTTTCTAAAATTGACAAGAGATTCATATGAAAGTTGCCATTTTCCAATTTTCTTAAATTTTACCATATTTGTAAATATTTTGGCAATAATTTTTACAGTGAGCTAAATGCTGATGACCTGGCAAAATCTGAATCCAGTACCAACAACAGAAAAGTATTTTTAGAAGCAGATGGTTTTAAATCATTTCATTGAAACGTTTTGGCACACAAAAGTGAACACATAAGCTTAAGAGTCCTGCTCTAGTTAAGAACCCTTAATCTACATGAGCATTCTTTTATCACAGTTAAAATGTGTGTATATTTGAAAATAAAATTAAAACATTGCGCAACAATGATTTACAGATTGCTATTTACGTTAGTGTCAACATTGAAATAGATAAAAACTTTGTTTTAGAGATGGGAAATACTGTTCTCAAAAATGTCAACATTAAAATTAAGAAAAAGGGAGGGGGGGGACGAGAGACACCTATTAATCTGAATGTCAATTTTTCCCCTTAAGATTTGGAGAATTTTGGCTCGTTGGTTTCATTGAATTGACGAAGCAAGAAAATTAAACACAGTAGTGTGTGCGGGGGAGAGAGGGGGGGGGGGGAGTTGAGCAGAACACTGTTTTATCAAGAGATTGGCAAACATTTTCGGCAATACAAAACCTTTTGTAAGAATTTTAAAGAACATGTTTAGCTCTTCCAAAATTGCAAGTAAAAACTGAACAGGTAAGTAAACCTTAGTACTGTAAGTCATAAGTTGAAAAAAAAAGTCGGGGTACAAACAGATAAAAACTTTATACATATTGAAATGAAGATAGTGAATTATAGAGAGAATGTCGGAGAGATGTTTGAATTGAACTAAACTAAAAAAGTAAGGAATGCCATTCCTACTCCAATACTATAGCTCATGCACGAGCTAGAGGTGACTATTACTCGTATTAGATGCACCCCATTTTTTCAGGTTCTATTCGTATCACCTATCAGCACTCTATAACTCTCGATGCTTTTCCTGCAACTGTTAATGGAAACTCATAGGTCTACCTATACACATGCAAATGTGTATGGCAAAGATTTTCCTTTTCCACAAAGACAAAACAGTGCAGAAAGAAAATTTGAAAACACGTATTATTTAAAAAGGAAGAAAAAAAATCCAAAAGGAGTGACAAATACCAAATGCATTTTTGAATACTGGTTAAAATAAATTAAAATTGCCAGAGATGGCAGAAAACCCATACATTACTATCAAACAATTTAAAGTAATTTAAGTGCCTAAGATGAAAATCCTACTCCCCCCCCCCTTTCCTCCAAAAAAAAAAAAGAAGAAAGATTTCCCATCTCCAATAAACAAGTGAAATCTAGTGTATCACATTTTCAACTGGTACATGCACAAAATCCTGTCGTCCACGAAAGTTGGCGCAGTTTAGATGAAGGAGCAAAATAGAAAGAGCTGCCTTTTTATATATTTTCCATTACTCGCAGAATATCACTTTCTTTGGCAAAACCTCTCTAGTGTCGGGGAAGATGGTCGAGAAGATCTTGTGCACATACCCTTACATTATCTTCAATTCTAACAACCACAAATATAGTACCTTTTCACAAACAGGCACACCAGTCATTTTCAGAAAATCATCTTTTGTTAATAAGAAACTAATCAAGCATTAAAATAGATACTAAATGATAAACAATGGTGTTTCCATTAAACAGTGCCACTCCTCATTTACACTTCTGTTTACAATTGTGGATTGACCTAAGAAAAACTCAATATAAGTCATCATATAAACTTATTACAAATTTCATAATGATCAACTGACTAGGGATCAAATTGTAAGTAGCAATTTTGCGACTCTGATAGCACCTTCTTTGTTCACAAACATATCTATAAAAGAAGAGGTCCAATTTGCCTCTATTTCCTGTTTTATGCCTTGCATGTATCCTATATGACAGTGGTGCCCAATCTTTAATTATTACCCGAGGGCAGCACCTCATATTAAGATGAATCTAGTGGGCCGGAACATACATAAAATTCAAGTATTAATGAATTTTTTCTAGATAACACAGAAAAGGAAAAAAGTTACAAATCAAGAATTGCTGTTATTTATATGCCTAGTTAATACTAAGTTTTCATTTGCCTTTTAGAAACCTATTTCTGACGATTTGACTAATTTGAAACAATCATTCTCAATGCGGAATAACAGCGATCGGCTGTTTTGGAAGTTTCCAGAATGTAGTTTTCGATTCCTAACAATAAATGTAACAAAAATCAACAATGTTTAATTGCCCAAAATTGCAGATTACTGAATACACTTGTTTGTGGATTATGGACACGAGCTTATGGATGAAAGGCTTTTTTTTTCAGATGGCTTTTCATCCAAAAGCTCACCTATTTTGCTCTGAAAAGCACATCCTTGTTGCCCCAAAACACATGTATGCAATGATCTGCAGTTTTGTGTAATTAAACGTTGTTATTTCTTTACTTTTCAAGCCCTAAGATATTTATTCAACATCACATGGATCAACTTTACAGGCCGCAGATTGGACAACACTGGTTTATGAAATTTGTAATTAGTGCGAGTCTAAATGAAGAATAGAAAAATTGTACAAGTTGGGTAGATGCTTAAAAAATATTTGCAAGCTAAAACAAATAGCAGAGCACTTCACTGTATACAGATGAGCATAAATTGAGCATTATAACTTTTTAAATTGCAAGTGAACTTCCTTCCAACAGCACAGACTTCCAGATTAAAGTGGTCCTGGAAAGAGTAGAGTAGGATGACAGTGGTAATGGGCAACTTGTATGCTTTCTAACTTGGCAGAAAGAGAAAAATATTGTTCACATTGCTACTATGTGTGCTCCTCAAGGTTCAATTTCACAATTTAATAGAATTTTGATATTGTTTGACTGTTAGATGTATTTAGGTTATTTTACATTTAGAAAGATCTTTTTATGTTGTTTCATTTAGTTGGTGGATTATTTTACATTTTAATGGAACTTGTAATGACTTTTAATGACCAAATTCATTTAACAGACTTTTTACATTCTGATGGAACTTTACAATCTGTTTAAAAATTCATTTTATTTCATGGACATGCATGGGACACTTTTTTTGCAGAGCCTGATTACTAAATAGGCCAACTTAGCCGTGGCCTAGAGTCACCCCCCCCCCCATATGGGTAAAATTGTTTAACCAATGCCTTAAAATGTAAGGTTTGACAAAATTGGGACCCAGAGATAGTGCTTGGGCTATTGCCTTCTGATATCTTAATCTGACTCTGCCTGCACAGTAATTTTTACCTTACAAGGCGGCAAATAAGAAAGTTGCCATAGAGATATAAGAAGTTGTACTTAATAATTTTTTTTTCCTTCTTTTACTTTGTTTCACTTCTCCTCAAATACCTACCTTTAGGCATGAAGCCTTAGGAATTACAATGCATTGCTGCATGCTGCAGAAATGATTACGAACCAAATCAAGCTACAGCATGCTAGTCAGATTGTCAACATTCTTGTTAATAGCATCAAGAGGTAGGCTACAAAAAATGAGCCTTGCTAAAAACATGTGATAAAAATGCAGATTGAGTGGTGGTACATATGTAGCTCTTGGATTGTTACAGAGAGGGAACAACAGATGAAAAAATATAAGTCATGCTAATCTCTAGTCTATTGTGATTTTTTTTTTAAAGAGCAACAATAACTCTGGACCTAGAGTTGTTTGCTACAAGGAAGTTCATTTGCGCATACAGCATTAGATTTGCATTCTGAAAATTAATCACAGAAGAATTAAAAAAACTTGCAGGACATGCATCAATGGCATAGTCATGGAGGGAAGGAAACATCCCAACAATTTTATTTAAACTCAAGCTTTCACTGACTAAGTCCCTCCCTCCCTTTTCACACCAGGACAACACCACTGATACACAAACCAGTTTCTCAATTATTCCTGTGGTTTCTTTGGAGAATGCATAAAACAAATTTGAGACATAAAAAATCCGGCACTTGTACTTGAACAATAATGCACAAGAAAATCTTTGAGCCAAACTTCTTTCGAAGATAGAGAGGAATAATTTGATTAACACTCTAATCAATCTAGGATTGATTTTTTTTTTTGCTCATTAAAGTTTAAATGATTACAGGATAAAAACAACTTTATGAAATTAATTACCAAATGGAAAAAGCAAATTTATCTAGATTAAAATTAAAAGATTAACTTATCTATTGAAATGTAAAGATGTTGTGATCAAAGTATAGTATAAATACATATATAGATATTTAAAACATTAAATACATCATTTTACAGATTTAACAAAAATTTTACATTATACTACAAATACACAATGATACTTTCCTATTAGTTAGATCGAAAATGAAGAATGACCCTGTGTTTGAGCGTAATATGTCCATACTGAATGTTCTGAATTCATTGATTTCTTTCCCTTCATTTTGGTTTGTAGTTGTGTGTTCAAACACTCATTTAAAAATCATACATTGCACAAATTTAAAATATTTCATAAAAATTAAGTTTAAGCAAGCTTACTAGAAAAATGACTAATTGTATAAACAAACATATTCAACACCCGAGTTATCTCCGATATTTTAACTAATAGGAGAGCATTCAAATATGACACATTAAAGAATTTACAGGACTTTTTTGGTAAAATTCAGATATGCCCCAAAATGTTGAACTCGCCAACAGGTAAGAAAAATCCCCATTTCTGTCTCATAGTTCGTCTAGATATTTCCAATAGTAATGATGTTGATCTTTTTTTGGAGCATTAATATAGCAGTTAATTTGAAATTCAAAATTTTGTCAGGGTATGTTTTGTAGCCAAATTATAGTATTAATTACTGTCACCAAAACGCATAACTTGGCGATAAACAGGAATTTAGTCGTCATTAAATTTTCATTTAAGATAACACAGGGAAGTTCTTGTGTATCAAATATCACTCATGCTCGGTTCAGGTGGAAAATATCCATCAACATATAGGGCATATGAATGAAATGCAACCATTTTTTATACTAAAAATAAATTAATTTACATTTGAAGATAACATTAAATCTCTGGATTAACATGCAATGAACAGAATCATAGGAAAACAATTTCTTGACCACAAATTCTTTCAGTGTCACTCTGCGGGACTGTGGCGGAGATAATCCGTGTCGAAGTAGACAACTATAACTGATATATCGTCCCTGAAATTCCTGACCATGTCGTCCGGCAGGGACAACATGGCCGAGAGGCGACTGTGCTCGACACCATACTCAGTCCTTCCGAGAGCATTTCTGATGAGATGGGTGGATGCGTTGGTGTCAATGGGCTTCTTGGAAAGTCCGATGTGCCGCTGCATGAGGATCTCGTTAATCTCTTCCAGCCGCATTTGCTTGCGAGGGAGTCTCAACAGATCCAGAGTCTGCTTCCCGCTCATGTGCTCGCCGACGAACTTGACGACTTTGTGGGGCAGCATCTGTTCCCAGAGTCCGTCGGTGGCCACAATCAGGAACTTGTCTCGGGCCGTCAGGTGGTGGTGGAACACTTCGGGCCTGGCAGTCAGGTAAGGGGGAGAGTAGTAATTGGGGGGGATGATGCCGGAGCCGAACACTGGAAGCAGGAGCTTCTTCTGGAGCGCTGTCTTCCACTTGTAGGGGTAGTCTCCAAAGGCTCTGAGGGGTGCCAGCTGGCCCAGCAGTCGCTCGTTCTTGATGACTGTGTTCATTTCCGACTTGGGGTGCTCGGAGAGGATGCGTCTCATCTCATCGACGTTGTCCGTGTTGTGCTCGAGACACAGGGGCTTGCAGATCCACTTGTTGGCGTCCGACATGATCCCTAAGACGGCTCGGCAATCGCCACTCGTGGCAATGTGCAGGTGAGAGCCGTCGATGTGTGCAACACAAGCACAGGCACCCATGATGGCCATGGCCAGCAAGTCCATGTCCTCGTGGGCGGCTTCTCGGATCTCTTCCGATAGGTCAGAGTCCAACTTCAGGAAAGCACGAGACAGAGCATTCTGCATTTCAAAGTCGAAACTCTCGCTCTGCGATTCCAGGATTTCAATCGCATACTTTCTCAAACTATTCTCATGGATTTCCATGAGCTTGGGGGACAGATCCGTCTCGGAATAAGTTTCTGTCAATTTCCCATAAAAGTTCGAGTCGGACTCGATCAGGTCCCGCAGGATGGGGATCGGTAGCAGAGTCAGGGCTATGTAGTCAAAGAGCCTCTGGCTGACGAGTTCCGCCACATCTGGACCCCCGTGTCCATCAAATACCCCGAATAGCATTCCCGTGGTGTAACGGCAGCGAGCCACACAGATGCGATCTTCGATGGGGATGTTGGACGAAAGTTGATTGGCATCGTACGCTCTGATGGAGGAAGTGCTGACGTCGTACGAAACTTCATTGATTCGAAGGATTGAAGATACCTACCAAAATAAGGGGATAATTTTCATACATTAGCGATGGAAAGAGAAGGGCATAAAGATTATAATACTTCTTTTCATAAATGTTTACTTCATCCAAGAACGGATACAAGGGAGGGGCGATTGCCCCCTCCTTGAGCCTAGAGGCAAGAACTCTCCCTCGACATATTTTCGATACTGCAATTCCAAAATGTGTAATTTTAGATGATTTTCAATTGCATTACGAAAAAGAAAGCTCTTTCTCAGAGTTTTTTTTTTTTCAAAATTATAGTTTTGAAAACGCAATTGTAGCAAAATTCTCCAGAGGGGCAAAACTTCACAAGTGCAAAACTCTTGACAGGGATCAAAACTTTGAACAGGATGTTTTTTAAAATTCCAAAAACTCAATTTTTGATGGATGTTAGATGATAGCAGATGGGGTCCAGGGGTTTTCCCCTGATTTTTTTTTTTTTTTAAATTGAGGCCAAAAAAAAAAAAAAAAAAAGCAATTATGGGAACCTTTGATGAAGTTAGGATACAGAACGGAATTTAGTACACCCCTTCAAAATTTTTTGGAAGTGTAAGTTCCAAATTAATAATAATAATAATTTGAGATGATCTTCTATGATGTTGGAGGGGTAAGAGAGTGGGGAGGGAGGGAGGCTCTTAGCTTTGGGAATCCATAAAAGGATAAGTATCTGAAATCAATCCCCCCTCCTTGAATATCTTCTGGATCCGTCCTTGACTGCATAAAGCCTGTCCTGAAGCATGGCTAAAAAATTTACTTCTGTACATCAGCATCCAGCATAACAGGTTTATGCCACTCTTGCTCCACCAACATTGTTCTTTTTAAGTGTTTTCCAGACTATAAGACAGGGAGCAGAGAAAATAAATGGGATTCAGTTGCCTTCTAAAATATATTGGCAAACTTTCTAGCTATGGTACTCATAACTTTATGTCTGATTTTCTTTGCAACAGTACAAATCATTAAAGATTTAAAAAAATTATTAAATCAAAACAAAAACCCCCGACTGCGTAAAAAACCAAAAAAAAAAAAAAAAAACTAAAAAGAAAAATGTATAAGCCTAGTAGTTTAGAATGTTATTAAGTACTACTAAATAACTACACTGTTGAAATAGTTTTATAACCATACACAGATAAGACAAATCATAAATTCAAAAGCAGAATAGAAAGATCAACAGTCGGGGCCCATTCCTTTCTGATTCAAGGAATATCGTAAAATTTCAATGAGCACCAACTGTTGATCCTTCGATTTTGCTTTTGAATTTATGATCTGTCTTATCTGTGTACGGTTATAAAACTATTTCAATGCTGTAGTTATTTAGCAGTACTTAATAACACTCTAAACTACTGGGCTTATACATTTTTCTTTTTAGTTTTTTTTGGTTTTTATGCAGTCAGGTTTTTTGTTTTTATTTAATAATTTTTTATTTTACACTTTTCAGTTAATTTTCATTGACTTATTTATTAGGGCAGTTCTCAAAAGGTGGGAGCAAACACAGACGTCAACTTTGAAGCTTCAACACCAAATAACTTTAATTTTAATTAACTCAAAAAATTTTGAGTTAAATTATAATACTGTATAGAGACAAGAATTGACATAAATTATGGAAAAAATGCTCTTTAAATGCCCTTAAAAAAATATTTTCTTTGCTAAAAGGCGCAATTTTGACATACCAAAACGTTAACTGAGCAAATGTACCATTAAAGAAAATTTTTTAAAATTATTTCCATATGTTTCAAAAAAAATTTAAAGGTATGAATCTTACACTGAATAATTTTTTGTTAATATTTTACACAAATAACAAAAGTAAAGACAGATTATTCACTTTGTAAACGATTTTAGAAAATAGTAAGTTTGAAATTTGATGCATGTCCAAAATTTACGATCTTTACAATGCTATTTTTTGAGAACTAAGTATATGATGTTTTCATTTTAAAGGTGTTTATCGAGCCTCAGAATCAATTTTTAATTGTTTAAAAGTGTTTTCATAAGCTTTTATGCAGTATCTTAGAAGAAAAATAATTTTTTTTAAACGTACATGTGAGATGTCCAAATGGCGTTACGATCTTGACGCCGATAATTCTGTCCATTTATTCATAATTTTTGATGATCTACTGTCTTCTAACCTCAATAAAAACGTTATTATAATGTTATCTTCATATATCCATTGGTATTTTGCATCATTAATATGTTACACATTGAACAATACATAAATTACAGTAGAAACATGGCTGCTTATGATCGAACCGAAAGCCATTTTGCGCTAAAATCGCCAAGCAAACCTCCGTTGGCGACAACACAGTATACGATAAGCTAAAGGTTACCAGAGGGAATTCCAATTTGACAAATGTAGTTTATCATCAGCTGTACCAGTTTTGGCGACTTTATCACCTGCGCTAGCAATTTTTTTTTTCCGCTTTTATTATTTTAGAATTCTTTTTCTCTTCTTTCTTTTGGAAACATAATTTAACGATCTCCAAATAGAAATACGAATTTCTTTCTTCAATAATTTTTTTAGACATCATTTTAATTCTTATGACATTAGAAAAAATATTCATTATTAAAACTGATGTCACTTTTTACAATTGTATTATTTTTAATTTGAAGCTTTTTTTTTAATCTTGCATCAATTTCTTCAAAATCATTCCAAAACTTTATTATATGTAAGGAGCAGCATGTATAGCCATTTAAGTATTTCAATAATATCCTCTTTATTATTAAATTGCAAAATTTAAAAAGTAGTAAATAAAATTTTCATTGGAAAAGTTAAAAATCAGATTAACAATTGTCAAAAATTGTGAAACTTACGTTATGATGATGTCCAAAATCCGTTACCTACAGGACAACAATGTCCAAAATCTGTTACCTACAGACTGCTGATTTAATTTGCTAATTAACAATTTTTACAAATACCTGCTGTCTTTTCATGTTCATATATTGTGTTCTAGGCATGCATACTATAGAATAAAATCAAAATTGATGTCAAATTCGAAAATTTTTGAAATTGCTCAAAGTTAACTTTTTTGTTCCCACCTTTTGAGAACTGCCCATTATGATCATAAGATGGAACATTTTGCAATTTTGTCAGTTCCCAAAATTTCCTGTTCATACTTAACATTTTATAAAAGTGTTTTTTTTCTTTATTCAATTAAAAATACAGCTCTCTCTCTGTTTAACGACACTCTATTTAATGATTTTCTCTATTTAACGACGGCGTTTCAGTCCCAGATGGTCCACTATAATGTTAATAGCATTCTATTTAAGGACGCTTTCTACTTAAGGATGATTTTTTTTGGTGCCATGAAAGTCGTTAAACAGAGAGCCATACCATCATTTACACCAGAGATGTAGTAAACATGAATTACCTGGGATAACCCTATCAACTAGAAAAATAAAGAAAAGCTTTGCAATTCAATGGCTTTTGTACAGTTTTTGTATCTATCCTTAAAACAATAGCTAAAAAAAAAGAAAAAAAACACCAATTTGAATTTTTGATTACCTTGGCATTGATATTAGAGAGCAGACCCTTCCCCCACCCTCAAGCTTGCTTTATAAACATAAAACTCTAAGACCACAACATGATTTTATCAAGTTTATGAAATGCAAGTGCGGAAATCAATAGTAGCACATTCCTTTTAGCAAGATTATTCCATCATCTTGATCCCCTTACGAGGCAATTAAATCTTGCAGAGAATTATAACATGGAAGTAGTGCAAAGCATAAACTTGTTACAATTTGCACTCATATGATGAGAATAAAGCAAGGCTTTGAAAATTATTTTAGAGATTAAGAATATTTTTAAATGTGAACTCAAATAAGAATTTTGCAGGCAGCAGTGACCTACAAATGGAAATAAAATAAAAGAAAAACATGCAAAATATTTTACAATAAAATATCAATAGATACAGAAGGTTATTTAAGGGGCATTCCACGGTATTTTGGACATTATGTAGAGTCCGTAACGTGACCTTTTTTTGCCATAACTTTTTAATTTACCGTTTGATTTGCAAATTATTTTAATTTGAGCTAGTGTGTTGGTAGGAAAAGATCAAAATAAAATAACATGCTAATCAAACAGTAAATTAAAAAGTTATGGCAAAAAAGGTCACGTTACGGACTCTACATAAATGTCAAAAATACCTTGGAATGCCCCTTAAAGAATCCAATAATTTTTTTAAGCAACAAAGTAAAATAATATAACATAGCATCGAACGCTAAAGAACAAATGCTTAAACAAAAGAAAAATCCTTAAATCCCCCAGAAATTCTTGTTAGGATATATTATTATCGAAACATATTTAAATAAAAAACAAATCTATTAAAAGTAGTTGAAATGTCAAAAAGTTATAGGCAGCATTTCAAAATGCGGTTGCAATAACACATCGTGAGTACAGACTTTTTTTTTAAAGGCAGAAAACATGTAAATTAAACATGAATTTTTGCATTGTTGAATGTTTTAATAGGAAAAATACGGCACCCGTGGAAAGATCTTTCTTATGAAGGAATTTCAAGCATTTAAAACTACAAAGCAACTTTTGAACCGATCGATAAAGCTTGATCTAGTTAAAAAAAATCAATAAATACTTAAATCATATAAATATTTATGTCAATATACATTGCAATGCAAAAGGCAAACAATAATGCAGCTTAAAATACCTCTTGTGGGCTTAGTTTCGGTTGGCCATACGAATGACAACTTCGGAAACCCGGAGGTGACCGGCAAGCAGTCATGTTCCCTCTCTTCAAAAACAACACAGCCTTCGACCAGCTGATTGCCTGGGACATATTTATGCAGCTACGCAATACGCAGGGCGCCATAGCGCAAGACCGATGACCTATGAGAGTCTTCAGCATGTAAAGAAATGTAAGTTTTTGCAAGGGGAAGTCACGTATAGAGTGAGAAATTCATTTATTTAACTTCAGAAATATCAAATTTCTTTCAGAAAGTATTTTTTTTCTTCATATTAAAAATGTTGCCATTTCACCACAAAATATTCGCAGTAAAAAGTTCGTAGGTAAAGCCGAAGCTCCACGCTTGTTAACGAAAAAAGTAAAGCGAATGAAAAGATTAATGATCTCTGAAAATTCTCAGTTTAGCTGTAGGAAATAAACTTGGAAGAGCATTGCAATATTTGGCTACAATTATTGAACTATTTCTGATGCGTTTTCTTGTTCCTGATTTCGATTGCAATCTGTTCTTCGGAGAAAAAAAAAATGCATTAAAATATTGCCGTTTCAAAAGATATTTCTAATGATCCGAGCAAAATACATAATATTGCACAATACTTAGCTTGCATAAAATACTTAAGAAATCAAAAATGTTCTTGATGAAAGAAAAAACATCCCAAATGATGAAGCAGTTGCATTTATTTCATCATAATGTTATCTGAAATCCTTGTAAAGTGGATTTTAATTAATGAATTTCAGCAATTGTTAGTATTTATTCCTTTTTGTGGTTAATTTTCCATAAATACGAATGATGTTGAGCAGCTAAGTGCAACTCAATCAGGAAAAATATTATTTTGGATGTGCAGAAAAATTATCATGGCGTGAAAATACCAAGTATTTGTAGTTGCGCAATGAACTTTGTCAGTTGCTTAAATGTGATTTTTACAGCGGATGTAACAAAAGAAAAAGTTAAAAGCCATCAAGCCTATACAAGTTCTGGGAATGATGAATCTGATGTATGAAAACACTACCTCATATCATGGGTGATTTGGACCGAAGTTTGACATCTATGGATTGGTTGCCAAGAATAAATGTTCGAGGGTCTATCAATGGAGTTGAAACACCTGATGGAAACCCTGTATCCTGCGAAAGTGGAAGAGCTTGTCGCCAAAAAGATGGAAAACCACCTTATAGCTATGCAACTTTAATTTCTTATGCGATAAATAGTTCTCCGTCGAAGAAAATGACATTAAATGAAATTTATAATTGGATTTGTTCTAATTTTCCATACTATAGAGAAGCAGGAGATGGTTGGAAAGTAAGTTTGATATTGTTTATACCAATTCCGAAACTTAAGTGTCTGGTCCCAAATGTTGTTAGTTATCTATGAATTGGTTCACTATTCTTATTGGCTAAACCAATAGTCAGTGGCGGCGCGAGAACAAAAGTAGACGTCGGCGATGCAGTTTTGCGAGGCCCTTTTAATCATAAAATATTTTCAGGCAAATCATTGAATTTATGAAATTAATTTTTGTTCTAACTATTGGCACTTAGAGTTCCCAATTCACTTAATTGCTAGGACAAAAACATTTCGTGAATAGTAGCGCAATCAAAATGTTTTTTTTCTTTTTGGTGGTGGGAGGAGGGAGCGGGACATTGAAGGGGAAAAAAGGACCTGATAGAAAGGGGGTTCCGGGGGTCCTCCCCCGGAAATTTTTTAAAATTTGTAGTTTAAAAACGCCATTTTAGGCTTTCTTTGCTAATGTTAGGGGGAAAATTTACAGAGGTCTCGGTGAAAATTTCTAGAAATTGTAGCCTTAAAAACGCATTTATAGGTCATATTTATTGACTTTAGGGTCAGAGACTGTCCCAGATCGATTCTTTTGTTTAAAAAAAAATAGGTCAAAATCAATCCCCTGCTAATTCTCGAAATTGAAGTTTCAAAAACGGAATTTTAGACAAACTTTGAAGATTTTACAGGAAGGAAGGGGAGCTCTTCCCTCGAAAAATTTTGAAAATTATGGTCCTGAGAACTTTAGCAATATTTTGTATTCATGAGCCAGTCCACTTAAACTTTTTGTTAATGTAGTTGAAAAAACCTAATTGCTAATGATATAAAAGAAAGGCGGTATCGGGACCCTTGCCCGAATATTTACTGAAATTCAAGTCTTAAAAATGCGATTGTAAGGTCATATTTTGTAATATTAGGCTCGGTAATTTTTGAAATTCAAGCTACAAAAACACAATTTTAAGCGATTTTCGATCTGGAAACGAAATTTCAGATGCTCCATAATGCTTTCGGTGTTTGTGTGTATGGAGGGGTGTGTGTTCGGAGGAGCAGCATTTTGAATATTTTCTTTTTTTTAGACGAATTTAGGAAACGGGAGAAAAAGAAAGGAAATAGGACGGGGGTAGGGGGAATAGAGTTAGGTAGCTACTGAACATTTTAACTTCAGGCCCCGACAGAATTGGACCCCGCATTTGCTAAGGCTGGCTCTGTGCAGTCTCCGCTGCACGCACTATTTTGATTTCTTTTGTGTCTGTTGCATTTAATAAGAGTTTCAATTGAAAACATGGAAATTTAAAAAACTTTTGAGAATTTAATTCTGAGAATTTTGCGAGGCCCTATCGGCGCGAGGCCGTCGGCAGTCGCCGACGTTGCCGACGCCTAGCGCCGCCACTGCCAATAGTAATGGGTTCGTGATATTAATGATCTTAGATGAAGTAAATTAAATTTTTGCTTCAGTATATTTGACCTCGCTCAAGTGCCTTTTATGAAAAGTATGGGCATTAAAATAATTTACGAAGTTAAGAATAATTATTGTGTGATGTATTTTACATTATACATGTGTTGTATTGTAGATGAAATAGGGGAATGAACTAAGTATGTAAATTGAGTCCAATTGCCAGCAGAAGTACATATTTAAGCCGTTTCAGCTTTTGAACCCAGTAGAATGATTGATTAACCCATGCATACAAAATTAGAATGTCTGCTAATTTGAGCTTGGAACTTTAAGCCCATTAAAGTTTTACATTCAAAAGTTAAAATAGTTTTTGACAAAAATTAAAATTTTAGCCATCAAGCAATAATCAAAAAGTAAATTATCATACAGTAAGAAATGTGCACAGCTGTTATATTAAATAAAACATCAATTCAAACAGTTATGAGTAGTATAAGAGGGAGAATTCCTTTTGAGTTGCCACCCGCTCAGGGCCGCTAAGAGCAGAGTCCCTTTTCAGTTTGGTCACCAGGACTGCTCCCCCCGTAAAACTACCACTCAGATTTCGAGTCGGGCCTTCTCAAGGGAAAGGTGCCCAACTAGGCTGACATGGCCTCTAGCTGGGCCTGCACCCGCTGCAAGAATGGCAGTTGCAGAATGAAATTTAAATACCGTTCCAGAGGCAGAGATTAGGACCAAAAGGGGGGGGGGGGGCAAAAAAATGACAACTGAAAGCCATAGGACTTTTAGCAGCAGCAAAAAATTAAAAAAAAAGAGAGAGAAATACAAAATTGCTAGGGCTGGTTTTGAGAACAGATGAGAGGAAATTGATAAAAATCTAGCAATTTAACTAATGTTTTGTTTAAGATTTTGATGAACTTAGTGCACAATAACTTTCCACAAAGAAATACTTAGACATGAATTAGATTTACCCCATACTTTGAAGTATTTTAAGGTGCTACAAATGCTTGGTAATAATTTCATTGAATATGTATGGCTTGTTTTTAAGTAAAACAATTGATTTACTAATGTCTTAAACAATGAATACAAAAACTATAAATTACTGCTTGTGCTAAATAATGTTTTACAAACACATATACAAAGAAAAACAAATAATTATGTTTTGAAAATTGTGACACTTTTTTTTTTAAATTTTTTATAATGTTTAGTTTTGGTTTCTAAATTGAAAAAAAAAACCTAAAAAAGGAGGGGGGGTACCCCTTGCCCCCCCTACTTTTGTTCCCCGCCTATGTGTCTTACATATTGTTACTCAGTGTACGCTGCAAATGTTTGCCTTATATATTTCATTATATTTTGTTTTTCTGATTGAAGTTTTCAGAAAAGATATTTTTATGATAAAAGTTTGTTATAACTGACCTTTGGCTAAGACTTTTAGCATTTGGCTAATTTACTGGCTAACAGTTTGAAATCTCTAGCAAAGACTCTGAATATTGTGTACTGTTTTTTTCTTTCAAAGTCACTACTACCACACAGGTCTGATAACAATGTATCGTATTTTCTTGAACCTTATAATTATCCGTAACGGCATGTAATCTGCAGGTCCTAAAATCAGCCTGAAGAAAAAAAAATCGTATAATCTGCAGATAATATGATGCAAAAAAATGAAGTTTTGATATGTAATAACTTTTGAGGTATATTAAATATTAAAAAACAAAATAATCTAAACAATAAAGTTTTCTTCTCAAAATTGTCATTATAGTAAGCTAATTATTTGAAGACAAAGAGTCGAGAAAGGAGCAAACGGTCTAATCTTGTGCATATGAAGGCTTCTTCCTTTGCTGTATGTTGTTTATTTTACATAGCCTGAATCGCGTAAGGGGCCATGCATGAATTATGTAATAATGATTTTGGCAATTTTTGACCCCCTTCCCCCATGTAAGGGTACATAAGATTTTTCAAACCCCTTCGCCTTATTCTGTAAGATTCTGTTTCGATTTTCAAAATAATAAAATGTTGTTGGGAAAAGTATTAGTTAAACTAAAACTCGTTTGATGTAAATCAAAGATTTTTCTTTTTCAACATAATTCTAACTTTTTATTGCTGCCAATTACATATTTCCATTATATCATCAGATAAATATCCTAGTCTTTGGGATACCATTTCTCAGCTGTTAAAAGTAAGTTTTTTAATAATCTGAAGCATAAATCAGTTGAACAATCTACAAACCAATAACACGTTTATATTAATGATTGACAAGTTCTTCATTAATTTCAAAGAAAATAAATTATAACAGTTAAAACAAGATCAATTCAGATCATCTAGACTGAATGTTTTTTAATTTATGCATGATAATTAAAAAAAGAGCCATACATATAGTGCGATTTTTTAAAATTATATTTTACACTATTCATTCTTTGTAAAGCAAGTAAAAAACAGCTCATTCTAATAAGTTTTTTACTCTCGAGAGTCCAGACATAAATGAAATATAGTAATCCCTGCCAAACCACTTGACCACATGATTTCTAATATAAAATATCGACTTGGAAAATATTACGTAAGAATGGGTTTGACGCACCCTCTCCCCAAAGTAAGGTTATGTAGAGATTTTTCCAAACACCCCAGACCCCACTCACCCTCTGGACCTTTACATAATTAATGAACAGCCCCTAAGAACATTCAAGCTATGTCCAATCCTGCAGTAAATATTGAGGTTCAATGCGTCAATGTTGAGGGAAAAAAAAATTCACAGATAATACCGAGGCAGCGTATAATCCGCACCTCATTTTAATTTTACTTTTTTAACAGATAATCCACAGATTATATGCTGGAAAATATGATAATACTAATTAGTGGAAATGTATAAGTAAACGTTTTAATGTATTTTCATTTAATTGGTGTATGTTTCAATATATTTTTATTTAATGTGTGTTATAAATATTCATTTAATGAGTCTAAAAATGTATAGAGGTACACACCAAGGGTATTTTCCAGGGTGAATTCCTAAGTAAGGAAAAATTAAGTTAAGAGCTGTGAATAATTTTATTTGAAAAGATGATTTATTTTGCAGAAAAGCAGTGGTGGAACATGTTTTTGCACCAAATTACTGCTGGTGCATATATGTAAATAAAATCATGCAACTAACTGTAAAAAAATAAGTCAAGTTAAAATTTTTTAGACATTTTTTTCAATTTTTAATTTCAGAATTCAATAAGGCACAATTTATCACTGAACAAGTATTTTCGCAAAGTTCCTCGTCCAAAAGATGATCCTGGAAAGGTAATCATTTTTATTCCTTCATTTCTTTTATAAGCCATATCACAAGAATGTAGAAGCAGTCTCGTCAGGAATTGTATGCACTTGTATGCATTTCATTGTATGCACTTATATTAAACCAAAACAACCCTTGTTATATCTCTCATTCAGACATATTGCGCTCCTTTGTTGTTTCATAAAGTTAAAAAGTAAGGGCAGTCGGAAAGCATTGGATTAGTCTCGATAATTTTAATACAGTAGAATACTTTTATAACACCGACCTATACAAAGTAATTCCCTAAAAACTGTACAACTTTTCAGAAGTAAACAATAAGTTTTGCAGTTTAAAAAAAGCCTTCTTCTCAGCCATGCTAACATAAAAGTTGTTAGGTAAATTAAATTTTGAAGTAGTGTTTAATGTTTCTATCTTAATTCAAAGCTTTTAAATAAAAATAAATTTCATAGTAAAAAAAACTAAATTATTCTTGAAAACACGGTTTATCCCCAGTTTTGCGGACATTAAAAATTTACTGTCAATAATCAAATAAAAATATTGTAATGAAAATAAGTCAATATCTCAAAAGGTATGAACAGGGAAGGAAATTTGGTGTCTGCAGAAGTGGAGGACACTGAAAATACAGTATACAGTAGGCCAGGGGTCTCCAACCTTTTTCACTTGTGGGTCACATTGTACATTTTTGGAGATGAAGTGGGCCGGTCCGACAATATTTTTGCTCAGATGGTCTATTTAGCGCAAGCCCCCCCCGCCGCCCCCATACATCGCGAATATACATAGATTTTTTTTTTTAAATAAGTGCTCAGTGGTGATTTTTGAACATTTCTGCACTTGCTTCTAAGTTGCTATATTTCCTTATACATATTTATTGTTGGCTAAATTAAATTATATTTTAAGTGCCCGTAAATCTCTAATAATATAACGACAGGGAATCTTGTGAAATTTAGAATAGTACAAAAAACTGAGATAAAAGTATTCTTTACAGGGTTTGTACGGGTCATGGAAATCCTGGAAAGTCATGGAAAAAAATAACAGAATTTCAGACCTGGAAAAGGCATGGAAAATTGAAATTTTCATTGAAAGTCATGGAAATTTTATTTCAAGTCATGGAAAAATGTCCTGGACAAATAGAAAGGAGCAGTAGCTAAAGGAGCATTAGAAATCTTGAATGATTTAACAGTATAGCACATAACAAGCTATTAAAAGTGGAAAATTAAATGATCCAAAAATCAAGTCTGAATTTTGACATCTCATTGCATCCACTTCTGTCGCAGCCGCTTGCCATTTTTTGCGATTTGATTTTACTGCCTGGACCTCACTTATTTTGAATTTTCTGTTATTTTCAACATTTCTTATGTTTCATATTCTGTAGTAGAAAAATTTCACGTTCTTAGTTTTACCACGCCAAAAAAAAAAAAAAAAACAAAAAAACAATTCAATTGCATGCGAGTTTGATTCCATCACTCATAAGGACTTTATTATTAAATTTATCAGAGGTGTCTCATAATTTGTTGAATGTTTTAAAAAATAAGGATCTTAAATCAGGCGATAGAATACAGAAAAAAGAGGAATTCTAATGTTCTAAAACAGAAGCGCCCAACATATGGCACGCAAAACTAATCCATGCAACCCACTGCTACGTTCAATGTCAGGAATTAAACGTGTTCTGGAATTTCTGAACCTATTAGATATTTATATTTCATTTGAAAAGATGCAAATTTGTAAACAAAACAAATATACTTTTGAATCCAGGGGTCTGTCCAGGATTTTTCACAGGGTCCGTTTTTTGTGAAAAAATCAAATAATTTTGTGAAAAGTGAATTAATTTTGTGAAAAATCAAATAATTTCGCAAAAAAAAAAAAGTATTTTTTTTTTGTTAAAACAAAATGTTATAACTTAGAGAGGGCACAAACTGCATCATTTAAACTTAAAGTTGAGTGTTTTTCTCTTCTATGTTGTGAATATCATTCTGTGGTGTTTTTTTAGTATTTAGCGGGGAGGGGGGGGGGGGACGGCATCGCTGTCTCAGGTAGCAATATTTATCTACAATTCTACATTATCTTAAATTATACTAGAAATATTTCTGTACAGCATTTAAAATAACTATCAAAAAAAAAAAAAAAAAACAGACGAGGGGGGGGGGGGGGTTCAGCATTTAACTTTTTGACCCAAAACACTCTTAAAAAGCACAGAATTTCGTTTAAAACTTATAAATTATATGATTTTAACAAAAATAAAAAGAGATTTTATTTGTTTATCTCTTAACAAAGCGTACTAAACTTCAAAAATTCAAAAACTTGGATTCCCATAGCAGATGCAAAGAGATCGCTATTCTCGACAGTGAAGGCATCAAAAGTATAAAAAACGGCTTGTAAAAGAAATATTTTTGATAAAATTATTTTAAAATTGCATTTAGAGTCCTATGATAAACACATCATTAATATCTGTGGACACAGTTGAAGCAAAAAAAAAATAAAAATAAATAAATCATAGATTTAGCATTTTAATTTTTGACTCATAAAAGAAAACGGAATTTTGCTTAAACTTAAAATGAGTGTTCTAACAAAATAGATACTTTTCATTTATTTGCATCCTAATAATAAATCCTTAATTCAAGGTTTGTCCTTAATTCAAATTAGCTTGAAAAAAGAACAAAATATGATTATCATATTGGATGTTCAAAGATTGTATTTTTCAAAATGTAGACATCTAAAGAAAAAAAACGGCAAGTAAAAGAGTTTATTTAAAGTTAATCATCCTTGTTAACATCCTAAAATCAAACCCATATACGTAATTTTCTCCCAAAATAACAGTTAAACATCGCACAACACCATAAAAACGCAAATATTGTAAAATGAGAATATTTTCTAATCAAGTCATTATAAAGGTTTAACGCCAGATGCTAAATGGCGATAATTTTTAAGTTGGTAACCCTATCTGAAGTGATCATATTTTCCCCCCACCCTTACTATCCCGTTACAGTTCTAAGTTCAATTCCCTGATATATATTATTGTTATTGTTTATTAAATCAGGAGTAGGGAGAAAAGTGCTTACCAACGCTTTTTCAGAAAAGTTTCAACAACACCGCTGCTAATTAGCTGTGATAAAATAAACAAAATTATTTAAAACAAAACTTTTTTTCAGCTGTTAATTTCTTTCCCAGAAACGCATTATAGTATTTATTTGGCAGTAGCAAATTATCGCTTGCAGGAGCATCACAAGAGTGCCGATTTTTTTTTCAATGTGTTTGTGTAAGCATATCCCTCTAATTTGACTTTAAAAAAGGTTCCAAAAATTATCGGTTTAATATGCGTTATTTTGCTTTCAGATTTGCTCTTTCAATAAACAATTTGTGAAAGACCCGGTCTTGTTTATCAGAATTATGTGAAGGGTCCGTTTTGGTTGATCGGGATTTTGTGAAAGGTCCGTTTTGTTTTGATCGGGATTTTGTGAAAGGTCCGTTTTGTTTAATCGGGATTTTGTGAAAGGTCCGTTTTGTTTGATCGGGATTTTGTGAAAGGTCCGTTTTGTTTGATTGGGATTTTGTGAAAGGTCCGTTTTGGTTGATCGGATTTTTGTGAAGGGTCCGTTAACGGACCCAAATATCCTCTGGCCAGACCCCTGGAGTTAGAAGATTGATTCATTACTGAATGTTTTTTTCAAAAAAGATCTGGTTTAGAAACATAAAGAACTAAACTATGCGGCTCTACTTTAAAGAACCAAAATACTGTCAAGTTATGTGGAGGATTAAATGCACTGTTGACACTAAAAGGTAACTTTTGAAGCACATTTTTTTAACTTAGTGATGACTTATTCAACCTTTGTCCCATTCAATATCATTCTGCCTGTTTTTCAAAAAAAAAAAAAAAAATCAAACATTTAAGCATTATCATATTTGCTTCACTGCATTTTTACTTTATTTAAATTTGTATGATGAAGACAAATAAGAGTAGTTTAGTTTTTTAAGTGTGCACTTATATTATTTCCATTACAAGTAAGTGCTTCAATGAGACTGTGGCATTCATATAGACGTTTTGCTAAAGCTCATTTCCAAATATTACCAAGTTTGAGATTAAATGGTGCTATTCTCTTCGTGTAACGAGGTCATGAAAATTTTCATTGAAATCATGAAAAAGTCTTGGAAAAGTCATGGAATTTTTTCATCCATATAGAGTATGAACCCTGTCTTTATCACAAAATCAAGTGAAGTTAACAAAAAAAAAATAAATAAGGCTAACGAGTGAGTGTTTCAAGACAAAATTATTGCAATGTAATACAAATTTATTTTGTTGAATTAATGAAAATTAAAAACTTGGAAATAAATGAGAACTCAAGACGTGTACAGCTTTTAAAATATTTTAAAAAGTTAAAAATTAATGAGAAGATTGCATTTGTTTACCGCTTAGAATTTCAGTCTATTTCAGGGACAAACTTCGTAGCTCGGATCATTAAGAGGGATTTTAAATGTTTGTCTGATAAAAAAGATCTATACTTAGATTTAGTATACTTTAATTTTGAAAATGTTTGTTGACATTTGTAAGTGGGTACAAAAAGAGAAAACATAGCTCTAGCATGATTTTTTCAGTTCTTAAAACCTTTTTCTGGTAGAGAACTGTAAAATGGAAGTAGGTTACCTTTCTTGTGGCATTCTTACATAGCTTTCTTGAGTAAGTTATTAGTTGCTATCTCGATGATTTCCAGTTGCATATCAGAAGGCACCTTGTCAATATCACACTTAAAATGGTTTTGAAAGGATTGAATTTCTTCAAAGCGGGTTTCAAATTCATGCCGTAGCCGAGACATGACTTCCAAAACGTAATCCTTGGGAAAGGTAGCAGTGCGTAGTGAACTTAAGTTCTTACATGTTTCAAAATAATCAAATTTTATAGATCCTAAATGCTTTTCGAAAAGTATGAGTTTTTGTCTGAAAGCTTTGACATGGTAGTACATGTCACAAACTGAAGTGTTTTCACCTTGAAATTTCAAATTCAGAAAATTAATATGTGTCGTGATATCGAATACGTAAGAGAGTTTTCATACAAATACACTGTCAGAAAGTTAAGGTACAGGACGACGCTGTTCAGTCATACGAGTAAAAATGTTAATCGCTTCTTGAAGTAAAAAAAAAAAACACCCACAATAATTGCCTCTGCTCAACCTGCAAACTTCACAACAGTACGAAACATGTGGGTAAAGGCTGTCAATTTCAGCAAGTAATTTTTTTAATTGACGGTGTTTGAGGGAACTTGATCTAGTGAAGTTAACTGTTTTGACAGCTACGTTCATTACTTCAGCTACTTTCAAGTGTTTCCCACACAAGGCTTGTTGATGGATAATGCAGTGAAAAACATGGGTTGAACACCTCCAACTGTTTTTATGAAGTTTCAAATGTTTCCAACTACTCCGAGTTTGGGACCACACATATTTTTTTCCCACCGTCTGTAGTAACACCTTTCAGGTGTTTAAAATGAAGCCCAAGGTTAGAAATGGTTTCACGAATTTTTCCAGAAATTTTGACCCCTGTCACATTATTCTGCAGGGGACTTCCAGGAGAATGGTGTGGAGAAAAGAGTTCTCGGAAAGAGCAAAAAGAGAGATGGGTGCTGCACTCGTAGTTAATGGTAAAAAATGATTAAAATAAATGGTAAAAAGATTTTAAAAAATTATTATAAATTAAAAATAATGTCTCAATTATATTTCTAACGGAACTGTCTCTGTTCCAAAAGAGGAAAAAAGTTTGTAAGCTTCTCGCGGACCGGATCCGGCCCGTTGGCTGTAGGTTGGAGAGCCCTGAAGTAGACGCTCATTTTACGCTGGGGTTACGTTCCATAGAAATGCCGCTTAAATCGAACTACGTAAATTGAGATCCAAAACTAGTGCTAAAATAGGGTTTGGTTCCGTAGATAACAAAATATTTCATTCTAGTGATGACTTTTATGCACTTCATGTATGAAGAAAACATAAATTAATTTTGTGTCCTGTTTGTAAAGAGGAACTGGTGTATGATAGTCTTTTGGCAGTCATTAAGAATTTTCATGATAGAATATTCCTTCACTAACAAATCAGAAAGATCATTTCTATTGTCTAGGAATGGCTCAAAATTTTCAATGTGAACATTTTTGGTTGTGTGTCACTGCCGTCGGTATCCTAGTTGGTTTTGTTGTCCTTTGTCACTCTTAAAAGCTCTTCTTCTACTGAATTCTGAACTGTGTGAGTATAATAACTTTACTTCTGGAAAGAGCTCTGGAACCAATTGCATAAAATGTCTCCAGTGGCTCAAGCTCGATTATTAGCTCGATCATTCGCAAGGTTCAACTTTGTTCCCAAGGTGTGTTTTTATAAGTCTTCTACTACTATAAATACATTTTATTTTAATAATGACATCAAAACCTGTTTTTGACATGATACATCAAAAATTAATTGAACACTCGAAACCTGTCAAAAATTCAAATGCTGATATTGGCAATTTGGAGTCCATTTCGACCATTTTTGGAAAATGTCTGTCTGTGTGTGTGTCCATATGTCTATGACTAGTTTCTTTGTGGCCGTTCTGCAGCAAAAACTACTACATGAAATCGAACGAAATGTGGTACACATGTGTGAACTTGTGCCCATTGATTTTTGGCTCGAATTCCTCCAAGGGGAGTGGAGCAATGGGAGGTTTCTTGAGTTATGCGTGCCTGCTATTGCCCAGGAAGTAACTGGTAGAATCAAACAAAATTTGGTCCATATGTTGCTCCTAACAGGTACAGGTGCTGATTCAATTTTTTTGTCAGTAGCTCAAACGGAGGTTGAGCTATAGAACATTTTTGTTGTCAATTGTGACTGCTGTATCAAGAAATAATCAGGGTTGTTTGGTTTAAACCATGGTTTTAACCATAGTTTAAACCAATTGGTCTTTTTAAAAAATGTTTTTTTTTTTTTTTTTCAAAAAAAAGCCAAAAAAAAAAAAAAAAAAAAGAAAAGAAATCCATTTTACAGGTTTACATTGATTTCCCCACACATATTGAAAAATGTAAAATTCCACTTATGCTAAGTTCCTAGCTAAGTTGCAGAGATAAATACTAAAATTGCAAAGTTGCTTCTTCAAAATGTATTACAAGCTTTAATCGAAAAAAAATATTAATATATTTTTTATTTCATATATGTGCCATAAAACAGATTTCAGTCAACTTCCATCATTATGCTTAATTTGCATGATTAGTTAAGATTTACTAAGGATTGAATCTTTTATTGTAGATGCAATCCATTATATTGCTCACTCCTGTTGCAGGGGTGTGACATTTTTGCCCATTTATTTACTTTCCTGGAATTTTAACTTTGACTTGTAAGGTAATCAACAGTCTAACTTAATTGTTTGCACCTAAAAATTAAGATTTGTTCTGCAGGTGAACACAAATAATATTTTTTGAATCAAATTAAAAAAAAAAGTTTATACTTCATATTCTGATACATAATAGTTCCTTATATTATAATGTAGGAAGATTAAAAGATAAATTTTTAAATTCCCAGAACAAAATGCAAATGTATGTGTAAAAATTGATTGAAAAATATATAAATCTTCACATATAAACTACACTCTCCATTGGTGTTTATTTTTTTTTTGGATTCTGTGTGCTCAAAAGATTTTGATTGGCTATACACCTATGCTGCTTTATGACTATTGGGTGCAGATAATTCTTAGTTCCCCCCCCCCCTCTTTTGTTCATTGGAATTGGGAGTTTGGTATTTGCTTTGCCTTAGCTAACCTGTGCAGTTTACAAGAGTTACTTACTCATATTGTTTTAAAAAGAATGTCTAATTCTTGTAGAAAAAAAGACCTAATCTGGCTTTCATTTGATGAAATCAAAAATGAAACCAGTATTTCGTATCATAAAGGGTCTATATATACATGCATACTAATATGTTAATCAAGTCAAACATTTCAATCAATATTTCCCCACAGAAAGCTATTTTAATTATTTAATTTAGTTACAAGATTTTGTTGTGATCTCTTTATATAATCAAGAAATTAGGTATAATGTGACTATTGAATAACTGTTAATTACATGGAACCTTAATTACCTTCCGAAAATTAATTGTTTTTCTCGCAAATAGTATTTAAACCAAAAAAACCCGGTTTAAACCAAAAAAACCTGGTTTAAACCAGGTTTAGGTTTTTTTTACCAACATAACGTTTTTTTTTACCAACCCTGGAAATAATGAACAGAAGCAAACAAAAATTTAACAAAAAGTAACCCTTAGAGGGTATAAGAGCTGATTCTATTTCGCGTCAATAGCTGAAAAGGGGATGGCGCAATCGAACATTCTTTTTTTCCATTGTGAGTGCCATATCGCAAGAAGTAATGTTACGTTCTGGATGAAATTTGGAGTATATGTGAATTCATATGTAAACAGGCGTTAGTTCAATTTTGGCGCCAATCTCTCCATGGGGAGTTGATTTTTTTTTCTTTGTGTGAATAAAAATTGCTTTATAAATGCAATAATAAGAAAGAGAAATCGTAATAGACTGTCGTCTGCTTATTTTGCGTGATATTAATTGTTGGAAAATGATCAGAAAATCGCGATGATTTAAACTTTTTAACTGTTGCCATCTTGTGTTTGCTAACAAATAAATTTTTAATTTTTTTAAGCAAGGCTTTTAAAATTTTCAATTTTCATTCTTTGCTTTGCTTTTGAAATAAATCGGGAATTGGGATGGTCGTCAAGTTTTGGCGTGTGTAATTTTGTTTTTGTTGGGAATATTGCTTCTTTGTCAAGCATGGGGAGGGATCAGAATTATAAGATATAGAAGAAAGTTTCGTGATGGCCACAACATACTAGTTAATGTTGATGTTTGTTTTTATTTTAGATTATTATGTTTTACATTTTATCTGTGTATTATTATTACTAGTGTTAGCCCAGTGGTCGAAATTCAACATATATGGCGTCTACATACTAGTGAATGGGTCTCCTTTTTTTTTTTTATCATGAAGTAACAGCATTAGTAGTTTGTTTAGCTTGAAACTTCAATTGAAATAAGAATTTTTTCTTAAGGTTTGCAAATAATTTTTGTTAATGAGTTTTGTTTGCTAAATAATAAACTTAAAAGCAGTAGCATGTTTTTTAAAACAACTGTATGAAAAAGTTTTTCTCCTGCTTGACATAACAATTTCTTAATTAGACTCCTAAGGACACTTACTAGGGTGTTCAGAGTACAGAGAGGTGTCAGCCTATGTTAAGTCTATGGAGTTTTGCAGAGACCGTCAAAATGTGTTCAGAATAGGGGTGTTCAGGGGTGCCCAATGACTTATTATTGTATTTGAACTTTTAAGAAGAAGATATTAATGTCTTGGTGATTTGCTAGTGGATAAAAATAACATGACTATTATTGTTTTTGAAACATAGACCTCTAACAGCTGAAGCATTTTGCTTAAGCATAAAACCATAATCAGGTGATTGACTAATTATGTATTGAAAAGAAATAAGTGAATAAATAATGAAAGAAAAATAACAGTAATTGAAGTTTCTTAAATTATTAAAAACTTGTTTAAAAAATACTTAGTATTTAAATGAAGTATTTTGTTGCAATGATATCTTTTACTCATTACAATTTAATAGAATAATTTTGATTACAATTTTTACATATAAAAAACTAATTTTGTTTCTCGTTTGTTCTTTTGAAAAGAAAAGGAAAATACAAAAAACTTGATTTCTTTCTGTAGGGTTCATACTGGGCAATAGATCATGCACCATCAGATGCCGATGATTGCCGTAGAAGAAAGTGTAGACAACGAGAAAAGGTACTTGTACCATTTAAAAAACCTGTTAATATTTTAAATAAGTTTTTAAACTATTTGTTTAAACTATTAGTTTTTGAATTTATTTTAATAGTTTTCAGACTGATTTTAATTTTGTTGTTATACTAACTTTATGTGCCTTCTCATTGTTGTTGCTTTTTTTTTTGGTCACTGATTGTCATTTTTGTTTCAATAGGTATTTCCGTATAGTCCAGATAGCAGCTCAAACACCAGTTTACCAAGTCCAGTTCATTGCCATCAAATGGCGCCAGTTTGTTCCCAACCTAGTCATCAAATGACAGTTTGTATTTTTCTTTTTGCTTTCCAGCATCCTAGCATAGTTTTTTATCATTTTATTAATGTGCTAGTTTCTAAATGCAAAATTCTTTGTTCAACTGTTCCAAAAGTTTAAGAGATTTAATGTAGAGAGTAATTTTTGAAATATAGTAATTACTGAAAAAACATAATTTTAACATGATGTAACTCATTATATTTTAACATAATATAGAATGTAAATTTCCATGTTTTTAAAAAACATTATTGTGCAGTGCAATGCTGTTACAACGAATACCGACACAACAAAATATCCGTTACAACAAACAGAACATCCGGCCCCATTTTAAATCCTATTTAGATAAGGTATAAAAAATCTCATTTTAACGAAGTCTTTTTTTTTAATTTGTTACAACAAAATGTTTTTTTCAACTTCAGTTAGAATATTTTTTCTTAGCACTGTTTTCAGAAAATAAAAAACGACGTTCACAAGTCATAATGTGAAAGCTCAGTTTGTATTTTTGGAACAGAGTCATTCAAGGTAGAAATCCATTTATGATGAAATTCAAGTTGATGTATAGCAACAAACGCCACTGTCTAGCCAGGCACAGTCGATTTCTGCACACTAAATGTAAAGCACCTTGCAAATTCGAAAGGGGGTCAGCAAGTTTTCAACTTTTCTTGTGGTTTAAGTGCCATTCACAAATAAGAATCTTTTATAATGTCCACTGGGACCAAAACTCTTGTACAAAATAGCGCTTTTTTGTGAAGCTGAGCAATGAATAAAAGTTCAGTGCTCAATATTTTTCTCTTTGTTTTTTCAGAATAAATAATGTGTTTACTTATATTTTAGATTGTTAGTAATGGTAGACGTTGCAGATATAGCTATATTAGACTGCATATTTGCAAAATTAACTCTTTTATAAAAATAAGGAAAGTTTTAAGAAAGTTTTAATACAACGAATATTCTGTTACAACGAATTTTTTTTCCGGTCGCTCAGAGTTTGTTGTAACGGAATTTCACTCTGTACTTATGTGTTTGTACTCCCTCTTTTACCATTCTCATTCTGTTTGGTTTGTGTTCTATAAAGGTTCACCTTAATGCAGAAAGAACAAGTATGTCCAATTCTCACCCAGCATTTCATGACATGGGTAAGTTTTGCTTTTATCACCAGTTAGACTTTCTAATGATGACAAAATCACAGTCTAGTGAATTTTTGCTACCCTACATCAGAAAAAAGGGGGGGGGGGGGGTATTCTTTTTGGCTTTATTTGATGCACCCAACTTAAAAGTTGCAAATGTATTATACATAAAATTTTCCCTAATCACATATGCAGGGCTGCCACTGGCAACTAAACGAACAACTAAAGCTACTATTTTAAAGCAAATATGGTGATTATTTTTGTTAAAAAAAGACCAAATATGATTATTTTGCATTAAATTGCAAAAACAAATGGTGACTACTGATAAAACAACTAAACTATGCAAAAACTCTCTTCCCTTTCCTTTTCCTAGAGAAGTAAAATTTAAAATTCACTCATAAGTCAGGGTGGCGACAGATCAGGGAAATCAGGGAGATCAGGGAACAGTCAGGGAACTTTATTAATCAGGGAAAAGTCAGGGAAATATCAGGGAATTTTGAAAAAATAACAAAAAATCAGGGAAAATTTATTTTATGAAGATTTTTTTTTTTTTTTTTTTTGCTTTACAAAATTAAGTACTCTAATTTCCCTTCGCATTTTCGGCCAATGATCTGTTAAAAAAAAAAAAAATAAAATTAATGAGGTGTGATTATACACTGCCGCATATTTGTGCATCTTTTTTCCTCAACGTCAAAGTATTGAATCTTACTTATTAACCAAAGGATGAACTTCCTAAGATTGCTTCTGTGTCTGTTAGGTTGTTTATTTTACCTAGCTTGAAATTTCCTTTTACGCTTTCAATGCTACGTAAAATAAACAACCATACAGGCAAAGAGGAAGCCTTCATTAATGCCTTAGCTTCTTTGCCTTTATTCCGTTGTCTTGAAGTGATTAGCGTACTGTAATCACGATCTTAAGAAGAAATCTTTGGTTTTTGAATTAATACTATAAAAGCTTAAAAGTTATCACTTCTTTGCATTTTCAATTTAATTGCTAAAACTGAACTTTCAATAAAAAAAAACTTTGTTTTTTGCCGTTATACTATTTGTTGCCACCGCAGATTATAAAGGTTTTCTTTTCTTCAGACTTAAGTGATTCTTTAATTTTATAACCAAGTTGTATTCTTTTAGATGTTTTAAAATTAACTAATTGCTTTTTTTTTCTTTTTTTTTCTTGCATTTCAAAGTTTTTTGTTACAAAAGCAATCTAAGATTTTTTTTTCATTACATACTGAAATGATTTTAAATAGAGTTAACTTGTGTACTTAAGAAATTTTTTTTATATTGTTAAAATGCTGTATTCATTCATTAAAACCTATGTTTTTGATTAGAGAAAAGCTTCCTATGAATGGATGTCAAATGGTTTCATCTGTTTTGCATAAATATTCTATTCTTTCACTATTACTTGTTATTCTTGCAACAATTATTATACTGTTTGAAAATTTAGTTCAAAATGACTTTAATTACTTTTTAGTTCTATCTTAAATACACATATGTTTTTAAGAGTAATTTTAATAGTTTCTTAAAATTCTCATGCTAAGTGGTTTCTGGAAGTGAAGTATTTTTTTTTTTTAAATTTTCTATAATCTTTCCATTGTAGAAAAATTTAATGTACTGTTTTGTAGGTCCCCCCCCCCCCCCCAAAGATTGACTTGATATATTTTTTTAACCATTTTATTTTAAAAAAAAGTAACATCTTTTGAAAATATATCTTTAGTTCAACAACTTTACACAGCTTAAAACGTTAAAAATACTGCATTTTATACAGATATACAATGGATTTCAAGTAGAGAAAGAAAGAAAACCATTATCATTGGTAACGTAAATCAGGGAAATTTGGTGAACTTAATCAGGGAAATCAGGGAAAAGTCAGGGAACTTTTTTTCACAGTTCCTGTCGCCACCCTGTAAGTTTACCTCATACTTTTTTGGGGAAAATGGCAAACATTTTACCATATTTATTTTTTGAAAGTAAGCATTTTTAAAAATAAGAAAACAGTTTAAAAACACATTCACGATCAGAAATATTCCCTTTTGGAAGAAAAGCTTTGTTTTTACGATCGCTATTTATGTAAAAAGCTAGCTTTTGCAAGGCAATTTTTGCAAAAAGTTAGTTTCCACTACTACTATATTTATTAACTGTTGTTCCCATTCTGAATGAATGTCAGTAAAATTTTGCTTCTTGACTTCTTAAAGCATTTATAATTCATTGAATTAAAAAAAAAAATCAGCCCTAATTTTCAAGCGATCGGAAATATTGCTACTGTTTCTATTTATTTTTCTGCAGTCAGTCTTTTAATGTTATTTTTAATTGACAGTTGGATATTAAGAAATTATAATAGAATGTGTCAGTATTTGTTTCTTTAAGTGTTCCTTTAACCCGTTCAGGACGAGCGATGCAAATATGCTCTTCAGATCCGAACAACGCTTTTGCATTACAGCAAATGCTACTCAGTGGGACGACTGACGCTCATTTGAGTCGTCCTTCTGAAACGAAATATTGACTATCAGATGGCGTTACCTATCTATGTTCCATTCAAATGATTACTCTTGCACATAAGTACAAGGTTAGCATAAAAGAAAATCCTGGTTTAAAAAATTTATATCTTATAAACTATTACACTTACCACTATAAAAGATACATAAAAACAAATATAAACTGTGAAAGTTTTTTTGAACGTACGTAACTACTTAAATGGGCATGTTCCGCAGTAGTGCAGCCAGAAATTTCTTCTGGAGGTTTTTTTTTATTTTTGGTTACAACAGTCCTTACATGTGTATTAGCTACTGCAGAGATTCCCAATTCCCCCAAGGGGGGAGGTTACAAACGGATCCCCCCCCCCTTTTGCGGAATTTGGTGCATGTTTTATTTGAAGTATAACATCCCAGCTGCAAAAATGTGCCTCAATGTTTGCATTTTATTTTCTATATTCTTGTAACAATATGAACTTTGTCATTTACACAAAATTAAGTAATGTGTAGTGCGTTTACTTCCGAGAGTTCGGGAGAGGGGCTGCTGAATCCTGCATGTACTTAAGTAAAAACTTTTTTGTTCCTCATAAATGTGCTTTCATTTTGAATTAAAATATCGTTACTCGTCCCTCAGTTATATTTAAGGTTTTAGCTGGATAAGGTTCGCGGACCTCAGTTTGGAAAACTCTGAGCTATTGTATTAATATTGACAACAATATTAAAACCAAGACCTATGGGGGGATGTTTTTACCCTTCACTCCCAACCCCACTTCACTGCACCACTGCTGTTCCGCAAAGCTGGATTGGCCGTGCAGGTGATGATGAGTTATCCTTTATGCACTGGCCAGCCAGATTTCCAAACCTGGCTCCATGTGATATTTTTAATGGGGTTTTGTTAAGGACAGTATTTATACACTACCATTGCCTGCAACATTGCTAAAACTGAAAATAGCATGTGTGTAGAATTTCGAAAAATTAACAGTGAAACACTACAAAGTATATGTTATAGGTGTGTGTCGGTTTATGAAAGGCATACACATCAAACATTTGTGAGTGAAAAAAAAAACACTAGTTTATCCAGGGTTGCCAACTGCACCGCATTTTGCGGAGTTGCTCCGCAAAAATGCAGAGCTACAAAATCCTTGCATTTTTTGCCGGAGTCAAAAATGGCAAGACTCCGCGGCTCCTCAAAGAACTTTTACTCCTCATTCCCGGCCAAAACTTTTCAAACTTAAATTTTACTATTTTATCATAACAAACATATATATATATGGAAAATTAAAGTTGCTTATACTCGAAGATTGAAATAGTGTTCAAACCTGTTTCATTAATTAAAAAATAATTATATTCATACTTGTGCTTAAAATGACTTATTAAAGCTGTAAAACAATTTTTGACAAGTGGTTTTAGCTATTTTTATTGATTTTTATACAAACTACCGAACTGCTTTGCAAAATTTAAAATTGCCCCTCAAACTCACCCCAGATGCTCCTCAAATTGTTTCTCCAAGGTTGGAAACCCTAAGTTTATCTTTATATGTATATATCATTTATAGTATTAAGTGTAATAGTTTATGAAATAATTTTTAAAACCTGAGTATTCTAGACGGAACTTCTTGTTTTCCTGATAAAAAATAAAATATATTCAGTCACCATGTTATTAGTTCAGTTATGATGAATACTTCTTTATTTCCCTTTATTTATTTTTTTCCGCCTGTAAAGTAACTCTCAGGATATTAATGTTCTTTTTCTAATATCAGTGTTCACTAGTTTGTAATGCTGCAACAAAAATACAGAATTTTTTCGTATCATTTTATTATCATTGCATTAATATAACCTCAATGTTAATTTTTCTAAAAAGGGAGACTATTTTGAAAACTATTATTTATTACTGCATTATTTGTTATATAGGTCATTGTTCTGCACATATGATGCCTTCAGATACAGTGAGCAGTTGTTGTAATCAAAATCACAGTCAGCAGTTCAATGGAAATGCCTCTCATCAACAAGGTTGTCTTTTAAATAGTACTTGTCTGTCATCTTTACCTTTTCAGCACCAGAGTGACACATGTTTTTACATCATTCTTATCATTAGTTCTTTAATCCTTGCTTCCCTGAATTTTGTTTCCAGCATAAAAAGGGTTTTAGCCAAACAAAATCAAAAATATGCATAATAGAACTTTTCCTTTAGTGTTTAATTTTTCTAATATACTGTATTCAATCAACTCTCTTTAACTCGTAGCTTTATAACTTGAATATTCCTTTACCTCAAGGTTTTCATTTGGTCCATAAATAATTTAGAGTTTTCAATACAAAGTTGTCTCTATGTCTCAAATGTATTTCTTTTAAGTCAAAGTTCTTACGAGGGTTTTGTTTCCCTTTTATGCAAAAAAAAAAACAAAAAAAACCTCGCAATTTTATTTTAAAATGCTTCAAATGAAATCCATTTTTTTTAATGTTACAATAGTTAGTTTTTCTAACTAAAATTTTAGAAGATTAATTACAGATTTTTTGTTTTTTGTCAGTTCCCGATAGGTTGACTGCTGCTAGCTTCATGCAAAATCTGGATTGGCTAAGAGAAAATGCGAAAAATTCTTGCAATGGCAGTTTACATAATGTTGATGGATCCCAGTATCAAGGTATTAATTTTTATTTCAGAGTTTTATGTTGTTTTACAAAGTCCAACATTTAAAAAAAAAAAAAAAAAAAAAACTTTTTAGCAATTGGACCCTTTTTGTAAATCAATATTTATTGCGGACCCCTTGAGAAAAAAACCTCTGTCACACTGTTTTTCAACATGTTTGAGACTCCTTCCTCTATTTTTCAGTGTCCTGCTGCACCTTACCTCCTCTGCTGTTTTTTAGATGTGTGAAGTCCCTCTTGTTAAACTCTCCCTTCTCTTGTTCCAAACTAAAATGACGTTCCATATCCCCACCCCTTAAAGAGTGATTTAATTTGTGGATGGCCCCTTGGTAGGTTTTACAAGGCCTAACTTTATTTACAAATTCTGAAGTTCTACAAAAATCATATTGATCAAACTGGTATCAAACAATGAGAATTCAAAATTGTTCATCGAATTGATTGCTGAAGTCGATTACCAGGTTCAGAATCCTGTCAAATTCGATATTTCATTTTGCAGAGTAATCTTAGGACACTTTTTGAGCATGTTTTAAATGCTTTATGAACTCAGACCCCCCCCCCCCCCTTTTTTAGAGTACTTAGAAGCACATGTCTTGAAACATCTCCAAGAACACTTTTCAGAAAGCTTGTCTGATTAAGCAAATATTTTTATGCTTTTGGGAACACATTTGAGAACATTTATTGAACACTGACTCATGACTCTTCTTTGAGAACTGAAACACATTCATTCCTCCCGTACAAATCAAGGGAAAAAAAACAATATTTGAACTTTTCCAAGCGGAATCAGTTTCAACAGAATATCTTACTGCATTTAATGATCAAGAAGAAGTCACAAATTATTTTCTAGTTCTTAACTATACAAGTGATATTTCGTGATGAGCACCCCTACGGATATAAGAGAGCTAAAATGTTCTCAATAAAACGCTACAGGGTATTATGGTGCCTCAGCACGTCTAGCACACCACAAATCTTTTTTAGGGAAACGTACCATACCGGATTTTCTGAGACCGTTCCCAAATTCTCATAGAAATATTGAAACGGTTCTTAGCTAGCATTGGACATCCATAGAGACATTGGAGTATCTGAGGAGGAAGTTTTAAATGATCATGCCAATCCCCCCCCCCAAATAATGAATATGAGATTAAAATAAAATAAATGATAAATATACTGTGCTTTTCCCCAATTTCTTAGTTTTAAAGTTCGATAGTGATATCAATACAAATTATATATTTTTTAAAATAGCAAATACTTTAAATGAGTAATTACTAATCCATAATAACTCTTTGATTAAGCATATTGAATATTTTTGCATTATAAATGAAAGTTAAGAAAGCAACAATATTGGATTTTAAAAATCTCTCCCAGAAAATTTTTCTGGCTGCACCACTGATTACAGCAGTGTATCTCGAGATGTGGGGAAGTAATTTTCGAAGAACTCCATAACTTTTTTTCCCAAAGTCCACTCTTCAAAGGAAAAAATTCTAGTTTTCAAATATAAAAGGATTGTTAAATATCATTTAACATGTATAAACCATTTTCCCCGAAGTATGTGATGGCCCCCTATTAAGGCTTGCCGGAACCCTAAGGGGTCCGCGAACCACAGTTCTGAAAGCCCTGGCTTACTATAATAATTATCTGACAATTTGTGACTTTTTTTTTGAAACTTATAGCACATGACAAAATATCGGCAGTTGATTTCATGCAAAGCTTGGACTGGTTGAGAGAAAGTGCTAAGATGTCTGGGAATGGCTGCTTACAAGACATTGATATGTCTCACTTTCAAGGTAAATTTAACTAGTCTGTATTGCATTTCAAATCAACAGCTTTGCACAAAGCAAAAGTGTAGAAAATAAATTTTTTTGAAAAAAGTTTCTCACAAGAGCAAGGATTGTGCGAGGGTGAAGATGAAAGTGAAGCTATTAAATTAAAAATTCTGGTCTATCTTGATAGCTTTTAACAAAATATATACAAAAAAAAAGTTTTTTTTTAAAAAGAACTTTGCCGTGACAAATCGGTCCCATATTTTAGTTTTTAATTTTTTTTTCTCTTTTTGTTCTACTTTAACTGCTTGGGAAAAAGTGTTGCTTGGAAATTTAATTTTTTTATAACACTTGCTCTTCATGTTTCTGTTGTTTCCAAAAATTACTATGTGTTCGAGCTGGATATTTTAGGGTTGTATTGGGGCAGAAACAAATGTTTAAGAAACATCCTAATTTTAATAACTTTTAAGACAATAATGTGATTTAAAAAAGGAGTTTTCTTTTCTTTCTTTCTTTTGAAAGACTTTATCTAGACAAAAAATCAGTCCTATGCTTTTATGAAGTAATTGGTTTTATGAATTGACTTTTTTTTGTTCAGCTTAAATTCAAAAAAACTTACGTAGGTGCCTGTAGATGTAATTTTTTGCTTCTCTTTTCCCATGGTCTCTGAAAAAATTTTTTTGTATTTCAACTAGGTTTTGATATTTACTTGTACAGGGACAAACGATTGTGTCAGAATTTATTTTGGAAGAGTAGTGTAGCTAGCCATATTCTTATGCATTAAGAATTTTAATTGCAAATTTAATCATTATTGCAGTAAATGCTTATGCTTTTATTTTTGAATCTCACAGACCAATGTTTTTGGTTACAAGATGCATTTTATCATGATGGTGATAAGTTTTGTTCAGCAATGTTACACTTTTATAGATGGAGCAAACCTAACCTGGTAGCAGTGTAAAGGCTATTCAGTTCCTAACCATAGCATTACTATGTTGACAGATTAGGTATGCTCCAACTATAAGTGTATTATGTACTATCAAGGATGCTGATTCTGTTAGTCAAAAATTTGCAAAAAAAAGTATCTTGTAGCATGAAGGACTGACGACAGGCAGCAGGGAGCTTGGATCAATTTTGGTCTTTAACAATATTCTCAATCATAGTTGAATGAGCTAAAAACATATCTTTCCATAGAGAAACTCCAAAGTGATAAAAAAGTAAATGAAATGTTGAGAAAGAGTTTTGAATGAAATAAAATGCTTACAAAGAAAAATAAATCAATTTTTTCACAGCATAATTGCAGGAATTAAGATAAGGGAATTAAGTTGGAAATTGTTGATCTTTCAAAGCATTTGTAAAATCTTACATTATTTACTGAATAATTAATTTTCAAGTTAGTTTTGACTCAACCCAAATTTTGATTTATAGAAGCTTTTTTTTTATTAGTGGAGGTTTATTTACAGTAAAAATGTACAATATTAATAAAACCTAAGGCAAGTTGACATCTGTTAGCTTGGAGTTTTTCAAAAATGATCTGAAAAACCTAGAAATGTCAGGAAATTTCATTTTTGAACTTTTAGGCCTCATCCACATTCTTGCACGAGACCCGGAGACAATGTGAGATTAAGAATGTGGAGGGAACTCTTGTGGTGCCTCGCCTGGGCATTGTCTCACCTTGTGGTGTCTCAATTTTCTGGCGGTAAACTCAAACACGAGTCAAAGGAATATCCTGCGTAATGATGGCGCCGCCATCTGTTCGCGCACGGAATTTGTTTTTGTTTTTAGTAAGCATAGCTCATTTCTTCGTTCTTCGCTGCTTGTTATGGCTGGTAAAATTTAATATTGTACAGGCAAGTTGCTTATTTTCTGCTTTTTATTTAATTTTCTAATTAACTGTGAAATGCTAGTGTTGTTTTATTTTAGTACATTTTTATGAAATATTTAAGGTTGCAAAACTCCAAAAATATTAAGAATTCTTAATCAGGCTTTATAATTATTTGTAAGGCTTATCCTAATTTCCCCTGTACTTTTAACAATTCACCTGCACTTGAAACAGCATTATTATAATGAGTTCAACTGCTTGAAAAGGAGCTTTTATAACGCTTTTATCCATAAGCTTTAACTGCTTGAGCTTATGGATGAAAAGACATCCGACAAATTTGTCGTCGACACTTTTGTCGGATGTCTTTTCATCCATAAGCTCATTACTTTTTGCATTGAAAAAGGCGTTTCCCTGTAACACCGAAACACGTGTCTGCTGTAATTGGCAAATTTGTGCTTTTTTAACGTTATTTTTCTTATCTTACTGTTCAGCACAAAGGTATTTATTTATCTCACCCCATTATTACTGACCCAGGCATCACCGTCTATTTTTGCTAGTTATGTTATGAAAGAAAAGTACTTTAAATAATTTGCTTATGAGAAAAAAATGATATTGCATCTGGATTGACCATTATTTTGGTTTTTCTTAAACCACGTGCTGATTGTACCTTGGGATAGCCAAACATTTTGTAGCTTAGGACATGGATGGAAATAACCTCATTAGATTGGTGTGTATCTTTCATGATTTGAAAATTCAAACTGATTTTGTAGTTCGATAGATAGAGAGAAAGATAGCATTGAGAACAGAGGAGAAAAAATCTAATCTTTGCTGAAATTTTATTAAGTCAGTTAATAATTAAAATAAAAACTGTAAAGAACTTTACTTTTACGAAAAAAAAAAAAAAAAAAACATTAATCTGGGAGGGGTTGGAAAAATGCTTTTTTTGCCCCTCCTCTCTTATCCGCAAAATGCTAGCCCCTCCCGGAAAAGACTCCGGAGTGCACCACTGTTCTACTCTGATATTTTAATTTTCTGTTCAGTTGCATACTATGTTTACAAATTTACCAAAACTTAAAAATTTCTTCCACTTTTTTTTTACCTTCTTGATGTGGTAAATAGGCACACACATCTCGCAAAAACTGCAGCTACTTCGTGGTCCATTTTGTAAACAAACGAAGCGGAGTTGACATTGATAGTTGAATGAAATGCTCGTAACGTCACCGGCTTCTTTGCGTGCAAAACACTCGCCTGAGACAGTGTACGGCTCTCTCATTCAGCGCTCCCCTCGTCAATAATAAAAAAATAAAAAACCTCTCGTGCTCTCGAGGTAGAATGTGGAACCAGCATTATGGCAACCTCGTCTATAAATTAATTTTGATGGTTATAAATATCACATTTTGATGCTTATTACTTATGATTTCTGTTAATTTCTTGCATTTTATTTAGTAAGTTTTATCCTCCTGTGAATAAGCAAATTGTTTTCTCTCAGTGATGATGGACAGTATAAAGGCGCGAGATCCTGCAATGGCTTTACTTTCTGAGGAACAGCTGGCTGATTTAAATTCATCTTTGAATGCTTTATTCTCACATTCTGGTGTCATGCAATCAGTTCCTCCTTCTTCTACTTCTGGTATGCCGCAATCTTGTTATAACAGTCCTTGTTCAGATACCTATTCTAGAGGTGAGTGTTCTCTAATAATTTCTATCACAGTGAAATCCCCTTACAACGAATACCAGTATAACAAAATTTCTGTTTCAATGAAATATATTTTTAGTCCTGATTTAATTGCTGTTACATTTGAATTACATCACAACAAAATTCCCAATGCAGCAAGTAAAATTTGCAGTCCCTTGAAGCTTGTTGTAACACAGGGCTCCCAAATGGTCCGCTTTTCCCGCCAAAGTCAGTTTTTTAGGGTAAAGTCCGCTTTTGACCGTTTTTTAACATTTTGATCCGTTTAGTCCGCTTTTATATTGTTTTTACTCAAAAACCAGATTTTAAAAATTTTCATTACATTAAAAGATACTGTGTGCTGACGTTTCTTACGCCCGAAGATGCGGCCGCGGCGCCGTCTTTCTATTGAACCTGACTTTCTGGTATTTTGCTTCATATTGACGTCATTACTCCTCCTTCAACCGCTGTAACATGGAAATCCAGCAAATGGAGAGGTTTGGGGGAGGAGTTATGACGTCAAATCAAAGCATTTTGCTACCGAAATTTCTCACAAGTTCGTACTCAATTTAAAAACCTTGAAAAAAATCAAGAATGTTTCAACAGTGCAATTTTCTGAACTTGTGTTCGATTGCGAGTTCAATCTTTTTGCATCTTGTTAATATTTTGATGTTTTTGACAATCAGAAGTTATTTTAACATTCATTAACGTAGATTAGCGTATTTTATGTTTAATTCTGATAGATATTAAACTACTTTTTTTCGGAACCATGGTATCATCAAACTTTCTTGGACTTCGCCGAAAATAGTTTGCTGGATTTTGAGACTTCAGTGTCTTTGCATCTTGTAAATATTTTGATATTTTTGGCAATCTGAAGTTATTTTGACATAACACCTCCTTAGATTAGCTTATTTTTTGGTTAATTTTAATAGACAATTAACTTTTTTATATTTGGAACCATAGTAACATTGAATTTTCTCGCACTTCGCGGAAAGTGCTTGTCGTGTTTGAGATTTCAATCTTTTTGCATCTTGTAAATAATTTGATATTTTTGTCAATCAGAAGTTATTTTAACACTCTCCATAATAGATTAGCTTATTTTTTGTTTAATTTTAATAGATAATAAACTACTTTTTTTTCGAAACCATGGCAACATTAAACTTACTTGCACTTCGCGGAAAATTGCTTGTTGTGTTTGAGATTTCAATCTTTTTGCATCTTGTTAATATTTTGATATTTTTGGCAGTCGGAAGTTATTTTGACATGCACCACCATAGATTAGCTTATCTTTTTGTTTAATTTTAATAGATAATAAAATTTCTTATTTTTGGAACCATAGCAGCATTGCACGAACTCGAACTTCACAATGAATTGTTTCTTGTGTTTGAGATTTCAATCTTTTTGCATCTTGTACATATTTTGATATTTTTGGCAATCATAAGTTTATTTGATACACTCCACCATAGATTAGCTTATTTTTTGTTTAATTTTATTAGATAATAAACTCCTTTTTTTTGAAATAATGGCAACATTGAACTTACTCGCACTTCGCAGAAAATTGCTTGTCGTGTTTGAGATTTCAATCTTTTTGCATCTTGTTAATATTTTGATATTTTTTGGCAATCGGAAGTTATTTTGACATTCGCTACCATAGATTAGTTTATTTTTTGTTTAATTTTAATAGATAATAAACTTTCTTATTTTTGGAACCATAGCAGCATTGGACTTACTCGAACTTCACAAAGAATTGCTTCTTGTGTTTTAGATTTGAATCTTTTTTCAATCTTCACATATTTTGATATTTTGCGCATTCGAATGTTATTTTCACATATGCTGTCCTGGACTAGCATATTTTATGTTCAATTTTAGTCATATTTAGTTGAAGAGAGTTTTTTTTCCCATGGAAATTATGCCAACAGTGAACATACTTCACGAAAATTTGATTCTCTTGTTCAATATTTCAATCCTTTTGTATCTTGTAATTATTTTAATATTTTTGAAAATTGGAAGCTGTTTTGACATGTGCTACCTCAAATTATATTATTTAATTTTATTTTTAAAAACTAAAACTTTGTATCCTTATTTTTTTAAAAATACTCATGATGAGTATTTTTAATTCGAAAATATAGCTCTATGAATCTGAAATTACACATTTATTTATTACATTAAGTTATCCAGTAACAGCAGGCTCAAATTTACATTCAGTGTATTAATCGCTTGAGCAGCATTTGTATATTTTTGGGTGTGGTGACTTTAATAAAAAAAATTTCTTTCTCACTAATTTTTATATATACATGAAGACAGTTACAATATTTTTTGGTGCCCGAACGACTAATACATACATATGAAGAAATGATTTGGAGACTTAGCATACTACTAAATGATTTGCAATCATTTATTAGTATGCTAAGTATATAATATTTTTGAACTTAGTCAGTCAGTAGCGTAGCCAGAAATTACCTCCTGCTTTGGTGCTTGGTCATAAACTCTCATATGTATATAAACTTACCATATTTAGGCTGGAAATATGTGTAAAAACCAAGGGTTGTGGAGGGGGAGGGGACCTCATAGCCTCTAAACTATATCTTCTTGTCTTGCGGTAACCTTATATCAAAATGAATTCTCTTTAAACTGGTTATGTGAAGAATTTTGTTAACTACTATGTGCTAAGGTGTTTACTGTAATAACTGTATCTAAAAAGTCTTTATTAGGTATGCACTAATTCATCGGTCACTTAGATGATTATTTTTAATTAACCAGTTTTTACCCGTTAATTAGTAGAAAATTTATTTTACAATTAAAGTTACTTTGTAAGATGGTTAGTTACATGCTTGCTTGTTACCCCTCCCCCCATCCAAATGTTTGTGTAATTTAATGGATAAAAAATTCAGTTGTGCAGAATGTGATAAGGATTTATCATTAAAAATCATTATTGAAGTTAATTAACGAATTACCTTCACGTATTTAGTGCCAGGCAACTAATTTGCCTTTTGGTGCTACCCTGGGTTTAACTATGAATGGTCCTCCCTAGGTCCTCTTTTTAATCCTAACTGGTCCTCTTTGGTCCCCTTTTTGATTCAAAGTGGTCCTCTTTTACCCCTTTCTATGGCTAAAATGTGTTGGGAGCCCTGTAACAGGATTTCACTGTACGTACGTATGTATCAAGGGTCTGTCCATGATTTTTTACAGGGTTCATTTTTTTTTTGTTGTAAAAAATCAAGAAAAAGTCCTAATGCTGCATTTTCAAAGAAGTTTACAGCAACACCACTGCAAGGATATGATGAAACAAACAAGCAATGTTATTTAAGAAAAAAGAAACGATTTAAGCTGTTAGTTCTTTTTAAAGAAACAAACAACAAGCACTATATTTAACGCTATTATTTATTTATCGCTTGCAGATGTATCACAGAAGTGTACTGATATTTTTTTTATATACACAGAAATATGCATTATTTTGATTTCAGATTTGCTTTTTCAGCAAACAGTTTATGAAAGATCTGTTTTGGTTTATCAGAATTCTGTTAGTGAAGGGTTCCTTTTGATAGATTGTAATTTTGTGAAAGGACCATTTGTTAGATAAAAATGCTATATTATGTTTCTCACTTTTTACTATTCAATCTGCATTATATTAAGCTAGTATCAGTAATTTCCTACATCATATTTTTCACCGATTCCTAATCGGAAATTTATCGGATGTTATCTTGTACTCTTTTCGTCGGCATGTGTGAAGGTCATTGAAGGGGAATGGCACAAGTGTGACGCTGAAGAAGGTGTGGCTTATCTCGTCATTACTGACTCGAGCGAATAGCGTTATCCACATGTAGTGGGCGTTGGCATCTGGTCATACGCAGCTTTAGTGACTGATATGGTAATTAGGTGGAAGATAAAAGAATCTTTTATCTTTGCCACTTGCACTCCGCGATCTAATTCACGATGTTTGGGTAGTCTAAAGACTTCGCTCTTTTTCCCTCCCAATGGGATTGTGTTAGAAGATAGTTTTACAAAGTTACTCTACTGAATAATAGGGAAAATGATTATTACCGGTGATATTTATTTTATCCCGGCAACTCATATTAATAGTGCAATAGTTTTATAAAGCTTTTTACTTTGGATTCAATTGGTCATCGTAGAAATATTTATTTAAAATGATTATGTTTTTATTTTAAGTGTTGATAGCAAATAAAGCTATTTCTTCTTTTAAAAAAAGTTTAAAGTCATTTATTATACTCTGCTAATTTACGAATTTATTAGAGATGGGTTTCATCCCATCATCACCATTTTAGTCGATCCAACTTACGCGAAATGGCTGTAACGCAATTTTTTTCACCAGTAAAGAATTTTAGTCATAACGCGAATTTCTCGTCCGCAACAGGAAAATTTTCGGAACTGAATCGCGGTCTGTAAGTATCGGCTTTGTTATTGACTAATATATATATATATATATATTTTTTTTTCGTGAATGGACCTTCATCCCTTTAGCATCACTGAGAGCGGAAATTCCCACACCTTACTAGTCAGATACATCGTTTATACAAATGAGTACTCCTCATTTTCCATTTTTTTCATCCTAAAGGTGAAAGTTGTAGCAATATAATGACACCTAAAAGCGATGTTTCATCTTGTGAAGATCGAAAGGAAAAGAGAAAATTTCTGACAATTAAAGAAAAGTTAAAGATTATGTGCTTGAACAACTATAAAATGCGTTGAAGGTAGCACGACAATTAAAGTATGAGTAAATTGTCCATATGTGCAATTAAAAGTCAACAAAAGGAAATCCGTAAAATTTCACCAAAAATTTTGAAAATGGAAGCTGCTCTTGTATTGCGAAGCTTATGAAACCAGGAAGAAAGGTGTTGCCGTGTAGAAACCTTATAAAAGAACTAGTGAAGCAACTGTATTGTGTATTTAAAAATAGATAAGTAACAATTTGATCACGCAGCAGAAATCATAATCATCTTCATCTTTTTAAGTTACAAATATCATTACTGGATCTTCTTTACAGTAAAACCATTGAGCATTTGTTTTTCTTACTACAAACAGTATGTACCATACTGGTTTATTTTATTTCTCTCTTTCCCCATTGATCTTTTTTTTTTTGTGCATCGTAGCAGTATTTTATGTTGAATAAAAGTTTTTTTTTTTTAATTTAAAATATGAATAAAATTTAGTTTTTTATGTAAGAAACAGTAATGTATAATTCAGAAATAGTTTTTAAGTTTCAAGTAGCATTTACAAGTGTATTAAATAATTGGGTATGTTTATAAAAGTTTTTACACATACCCTTTTCCACAACGCGAAATTTCGACTTATGCGAGGGGTCTTGGAACGCATCCCTCGCGTAAGTCGGGACTTGACTGTATATATATACATATATATATATATATATAGAATAAAGACATGAACAAATGGAAAGATAAGAAAATACCAAAGCCTAAAGATAAGCAAAAGCAGCCAACCAGTTCAGCTAAGTAAATATTGTGTTAGAAAATGAAAAATGCAACTATAACAGAATAATAACATCAATACAAACGTAAATGGTTCTGTTAAATTAAGAACATTGTCTCTCAGGAGCAGCAAGAAATACAACTTTTGAAAATATCGACTCTCTCTATGGATTTATTTTTTGATTTATGTATCTCCATTGCCCTTTTATTGCATTTGATTTCTTATGCTTCTTCAATAGATTCTTGCATGCTCTCTTCTGTAAGGAGCTCGAACAAGTCACCTCATGCATTTTCAACTGAAAGTAGCAATTTATCTTATCATTCACATTCTGAGGTAAGTGCTTTAGCGCTTGGTTCTCTTTGTAAATTGCAGATGTGGGCCAAACCATGGTAAAATTTTTGAAATACCAGCTCTGCAATGAAAAATTTTCAGTTGTTTGATCTACACATACACTAGCTTTCATTAATTTCAATACACTTGCAAAAAAGTGTTAAAATCAATTTTTCGATGCGTGTGATTTCTGCAATGAGGATATTGTTTTGATAAAATACAGTTGTAGGATTAATTTCAATCACATGTTAGGCTTAATGAAATGTTTACTCTTAATTGCTTCAAAAAATAGAAAAAAAGGAAAAATGCAATATTTAGGATAGTAAAGTGTTTTTGATAAAATAAAAATCAAACTAAGGAGGAGGAAAAAGTAAAGAAAACGGCCGAAATCAGTTCCAAGTTTATTTATAAAAAGAGTATAGGACTTTGTCAGTGCTTTAACTTGCTTCAACACAATGAAGAAAAGAAATTCGAACGTTTGCGGTGCACTTTTACAGGCTTCTTGTTCATTTTTTTTCAAGAAAAATTGTCATCTGTTTCATTTTTTGCTCTGCATATTAGAAAGGCTGGTTTCCTTATTTGCACTGAGAGTGTAGCTTTAATGAAGGAATGCATCAGTAAGAGGCATTATGGTACTATAAGCACACGAAGAAATACTCTGCATTGTACGGATATTTCCAAAGCGATTAAATCCTAAGTCAGTGAAGTATTAAAATCGAAGCTGAATTTTCAGAAGACATTTCTCAACAAAAAATATTGCTAAACGAGGAACATGTTTTGGAAGTGGAGAGTTTGTAAAAATACGTCTTGAAGTACAGTTAATGTGCTTTGTCCGTAACAGGTGCAAGCTGTCTCGAACATTAGCTTGTCTGTTGCAAAAGTAGAGAGCCGAGTTAAAATTAAATCCAACTGCTAGTGTTTTATTCTGTAACTATCGGCAGATGCAATGGATACTGTACAAACAACTGATTTTATTCATGAAGTTGAGAGTGTGAGTTCCAACTTATGTCTACACCAGACAAGAGTTTTTAGGCTTTCCTATTAAGTAGTAATAATGTGCCTTTCGTCAGTCTGGCTTTGAAATATAGATGTGTTTTGAAAAACATATTAGCTGAACCACAGTAAAAAACTTTTTTGTGGAGGGAGCATTTCAAAAACTTTATCTCGGTTTGGCTTATGTGTAATAAAAGCAAAACTAAAGGATGCTATGTGATATTCTTGTCCAAACTTTATTTTTCCTGTTTGCAAGCACATATTTCAGCTACACAAATGCTATAAATAAAACAAGGAGTTGCATTTATGGGAATTTAACTGAAAAAAAAAACATGGCCCCCTGGTTGCAATACTTGTGTTTAGTTGAACTTTTTACTCATTTTAAATTATTTTATAAAATGTTTGTCTGTGCTAGCCATGAAAATGTTTATTTCTAATCTTTAAGTTCATATTTAATTTCACAGTTTTGAGATTGTTTTAAATATTTCCTGTGTCATCCTAGGTTTTTTTTATTTGGGATCAATTAAAAAAATCAATTTGAATAATTCAAGATAGTGATATTCTTCTCTACGTTTTTCATTTTTATTTTATTTTCTCTATTTTGTAGTTTAATTACATTTGGTTTAATTTTTACCTGTATACTCATATTTGCATTGCAATTGTATGTACGTCAAAATTGTGGTGTTCTGTATGCTTTTATACTTGCATATGAGTAGAAAAAAGTACAGAACTTGACAATCAAGTAAAATGAATTTTAATAATTTCAATGACTTTAAATTTTGCTTCATATTTCATGTAAAATTGCATTTATATTTTAAAGATCTTGCTAAATTTCATGTTTGCTTTTCTAATGTGTATATCTATGAAGTATAGGTTGCCAAAATATCTCTTTCACCCCTGCATATCTTCATGAGAGCTTCTAACAATACTAATTCATGTGATTGTGGAAGTGTTCCATGTTCCACTTGCTTCCATATTAACTATTTCTTTCTTAAAAACTTCCATGACTTTTTCATGACTTCATAAAAATTTTAATGACCTTGTTACATGAAGAGAATAGTACTATTTAAAATGGCAAACTTGCCCATTTTTAGAAATAGGCTTTAAAAAAAGTTTTATGTGAATGCCACTACCTCTCTTAGTTGTGACTGAAAAAATATCAGTGCACACTGCAGAAACTAATAAATTATTCTTATTTGTCTTGATCATATAAATTCAAGTAAAGTAAAAATATAGTGCATGCAAATACACTGATGTTTAAATGTCTAATAAATGTTTAATAAATAGGGCAGAATAGTAATGAATGGGACAAAAATTGAATGAGTCATTACTAAGTTTCCAATAATAAATTCATTTCATAAAAACATTGCTCTTTGGTATCAGTAGTGCATCTAATCACCTATGTAATTTGATCGTATAATTGTTCATAAAAGTAAAGCCACGTTTTTCAGTAAAGTTATTTTTCTAAACCAGATATTTCAGCCGACCACAAGTATCACTTTTGCAATTGAATAATTGAATTAAACTTTTTGAGGGGCGTGGCAAAATAAAGAACATGCATGTCCACTACTACAGAATATAAAATATAAGAAGTGCTGAAAAGTAATGGTGAATTCAAAATTAGTAATGCCCTCAGGGGCATGCATAGGAGGGAGAAGGGACACCTGTTGGCCCAGCCCGAGCGGGGCCCAATATTTTTAAAACTAGGTGTGAAATATAGGAGTTAATAATATGGAGGGGCCCCAAAATTTCTGTGCAAGCCCCTGGATGCCCCTGTAGTAAAATCACATCACAAAAAAGGGCGAGCGACTGTCACAGAAACAGATGAAATTGGATTCCAAAACTCAGATTTGTTTTTGAGATTATTCAATTTACATGCAATATTACTAAATCACTCAATATTTCTAGCTCTCTTTTAAATATTGTTGCTTTCTTGCTACTCAAGACATTTTTCCATGACTTTTAATGAAATTATTTATTTTCCATGACTTTTGCAGGTTTGAAAATTTTTTTTTTCCCCGTATGTCTTTCCAGGATTTCCTTGACCCGTACAAACTCTGCACTTATTGTGTCACACACAAATTGAATTCTAATTTCAACTAATAATGAAAAATTTGTTTTGTTTTTTCCTTTAGACAAGTCCAGTACCATTGCCTTCTCATGTTTCTCTCAACTCTTCTGCAGTAAACACTCCTGCTTCTTGTGGTGGAGATGATAATGATGAAATAGAAGATGACTTTAATTGGGATAAAATTTTGTAACTGAGTACTAAATTGTATATTTAAATAATTTTTTAAAATAATAAGTGTTAAATTTTAAATACTTTATGATGTTTGTTGTTGTTGTATGAAGCAAGATTTTTTTTCATGACAGTGTGAGTGTATCATGCATCACATATTTTGACATGATTGTTGCATATACATTTTCAAAATCAAGCTTCATTTGTTCAGCTAAATATATTTACAGAAAAAGAAAAATAATATATATAAACTTGAAAATTTTCATGTTTTGTATACTGCAACAAAAATCCAACAAAACAAACTGATGCCTGGAAAATCAAAAAGAGTCTTGTAATGGATTCTAATTTTGTTCTCATTATGACTGAAATAAGTACGGATTTTGCATTAATGCAACATTATATGTCAGTTTATTTGTGTTAAGTAATGCAAAAGTTTTGTCTAACAATGTAAAAGATAAAAACAAATCACTTTTAGTTTCTCTGTTTTGTCAACATATCTTTTTCACAAGTTAAAACGTTTTGTAAAAAAAAAATTACTTGTGCCTTTTCTGAATATAATTTAGCTTAAAAGCTATTTATATGAGCTCTCCAGAAGATTTTCTTGGCTCAGTTTCTTAGTCAATCAATAAATGAATTTTTTATTTTATTGACAATTGAAAATTTAAATGTTTTAGGTTTTTTTAATAGTAACTTTTAAAACAATGCCCTTTTATTATTTTAAGTTATGATGTGATTATGAATATCATTTGAAGTATGTGGAAGACAAAAACACAAAATGTTGACTTGAACTTATGTTTAAAAGATTTACAATGAAAATATATTGAAATTTTATCAAAAATAAATCAAAATATAATCAATCTTTGATAAAAGTATACTTAAGTATGGACTAGTTTACTTAATTAAAGGGAAAAAATAATATTGACGATATAAATGCAGCCAAGTTGTTCTTATGTAATGTTTTTTTTTTCCTTCTAAAACATAAATTGCTCAAGGTATGAAACTTGAATTTAAGACAGATTATTATAAATGTTTTAGTGTGACTTCTTAAAATTTCCCACATTTTTCATAATATGCTTTGAATTATAAAAGAACAAAAATTTAACCAGTTAAATGTTAAATAGCTTCTATATACTGTCTGATGTAACTCATATCTTAAAATTAGGAAATTGCTTCTTTATAAAATTTAAATTATTCTTGTTTTTCAGAATTTGGAACAAAATTCATTGTAATTAGGATTTGAACTGAAATATCTCCTTGGAAAACATTAATAAAAAAAGCTTCTTATAGTTTCAATGCTAGTTTTACCTATCTTCTGTTTTTCTACAGAATTTATAGTAATATTTTCATTTTTTGTTTGAATGACTTACAGGCTATGAATGAAAACATGTTAGTACAAATCTTTCTTTTTGATACATTCCAGTTTCCTGTTAAAGAATTTTGTTGTATAATTTGCATAAGGGGGATATATTTTCTTTAAATGCATTTATTTGTTGAATGATAAAGAAATGTTAAATGTGATTATCTTCTAGTCAATAAATCAAACTTGCCAAGTGCAATGCAATTAATCTGCCATTTTTTGTTACTTTAATTTCGCTGCTTTCATGTGATTTTAATTTTTGTATGATAAAATTGTGCACAGCTACAGTTGTTTATGTACCTGTTGAATTATTTATCAGTTGCTTGTGTATTGTATTTTAGACTTTATTCAAATAACTGTGAGCTTTATTTATGTATTTATATTTACATTTTGGTTTTGCTCAAATATTGCTAAAAATATTTATTGCTGTTATGTCATCTCAATGCTTACATTTTTTAGTTGGCAAAAGAGAAAAGGTTTGTTTCGTTGCAAATCAACTTAGGATGTTTTGTAGTGAAAATAAGGAAAGCCCAAAATATATTATCAATGACTTTTCATATGCCAAAGCATCATATTATTATTTTTACCTGTTGAACCACAGCCAGTGAGTGACCAGTAGATATCAGGGTCTGAAAAACAGATCCTTGGATCTGGTCACCAAAACAGCATCAATTTCGTATTTTTTCCTTTTTAAAAAAAAATCCTACTATGAAAACACACAGATTTTCTTGTGAGTGGGGCACCAAATTTTACAAGGGCCTTGGTAGATATTTTTTGTCTAGTACACGTTTTTTATTTGTTATTTATCAAGTTCGGAATCCTGACATCAAGAACACCCATAACCTGGAACTTTTTTCCGCCCCCACCCCTTTTTTTTTATAAATCTTTAAAATTGTTTTAGTACGAGTAAATTTTTTTCAGCTGTTTTCATTATCTTACAAATGTTTTAGAAATCAGCATATAAAAACACTATCAATATAACTAAGTGATGTGGTATACACAATCGTAAAAATATTTTCAACTTAAAGTAACTTTAAAAATTGTTTTTTGCTGTTGATAACCTGTTTGTTTTTGCTTAATTTTATTCCATTTATGATCTCTTAAAGTCATCTGTGGCAGAAAAAGTCGATTCTCACATTGGCTTGTAATAAAATGAAGCTCCTTTAATTTTCAAGCATTTTTATGCTTCAGAACAAGAAGGTTTTGGAATATTCCAGCTTTCATGGGAAGTTTCATATCTGGTATAAAATCTGAAAACAGATGGCTCTTTTATTACTACCATTCCTTCGAATTTTCATTTGGATGGCCTGCGTTTTAACTATTTCAAGTTAACTTCAACCACTAGTTAGCATCCAGTCTATTTCTTTTAAATTATTTTCATACATTTGCATTACAAAATATTCATTTTATTTTATTTATTTTTCATTCTAATTATCAAATTTCAAACTAACCGAAAAGCAGTAAAAAAATCGAATAAAGAACAGCTTCAGCATAAGGAGCAATGAAAGGTTTGAGAAGTCTTAACATCAGTTTGATTTAACCAATAAATCAGAATTATTTAAGTTTAAATTTACATATATTTAGTAAAATTGGCAGGCCGATTAATGTAGTAAGACTTTTTTTTTTAGTTATCATTTGGTCTTCAGAGTTACTTAAAACATAAGGTCAAAAATGGAGAACTTTTTAAAAATTTCCATTGGCTTTTAGTTTTTAATAAAATTTAGTGACATGACAAATCGAAATTGTCTGTGGGGATTTTTATGGTAGATACTTCATCGCCTCAGAGCAACAGTAAGAGATGTCTACTCCCAGAAATAACACTAAGATATCTTACTGTTGCTCTGATGTGACGACTTGTGCTACTGAAACACTATTTAAAGTGTTAACAAACCTTTGATCAACTTATTTTCTCTTTGTGATTGGGTATTCAAATTGCTAAAATGCTGTTTTATTTTTATGGGAGTAAAGTAACTAAAATATATATACAGTGGAATCCGCTTAGTTGGACCACCGGTTAATCGGACCAGCCACTTATTCAGACCAAATCTTAAAGAACCAAAACAAATCCCGATACACAAGACTAATATTATTTGCTTATTGGGACCAAAAATCTGTTTAATTGGACCAAGGAACATGAGAACAATTTGGAAAAAAACTAAAAATTGCCCGCTTGAAGCAAGTTTTTTTTTTAAGTGTGCCAACGAACTTAATAGTTAGTGCAATAAAAATTAATAATGGTTCCTTGTAACTTTCAATTAAATTCTGCAATATTTTCAAGAAAAAAAATGGTTAATGAAACTCTCTCCCATTGTATGACGGCACTGTTCCAGCATACATCAACATTTCAATGAAATATAACATTTCTTCCGCTCAGTTAGTACTTTTTAGTTCTTATTTTTTCACTCTCACATTTTTAGTTACTTCTGATTATTGAATTGAATTGATACTGACTGAAAAGAGTATCTAAAACTGTATCGGTCTGAAAACGTTGTTAAACGAGTGTAAATATATTATTCGCTTTATTTTATTTTTTAATGGAAAAATTTCTCCAATAGCGAGTTTTCTTTGTATACTCAGCATACATATGGGGCTCACAATAATCATAAGGACATTTAAATGTTTTGCGTATAACATGTTCGATCAAGCTACACAGATTTACTAAGTAGTTTTTACACAGGTCCTGTTCGCTTAATCGGACTAGCCGGCTATTAGGGCCAAAATAGCCCCACACTAATGTGGTCCTATTGACTAAAATTGACCGTACTATATATACTTTGATATCTTTTGAAGTATGCTCTCTAGATTGCAGTATTATTTTATGTTATGATTTTGACTGTACAGCTGTTTTATGTGCCACATATTTTGCTTGATTTCGTATCCTATTAAAACTCTTCATATATAACACTGCCATTTCAAATTTACATATTTTTGAAAAATGTATATACATGTATTTCAACTTTACATATCGATTTTTCTCATGATTGCTAAATTTGTCTTCACAGATAGGCAAATGTAGAATATTGAGTAGTGCCATATTAATTTTGTTTTTTTAATATAATATTTTTATCAAAAAGCTAAAGTACATAGATTAAAGACCAAAGGGAATAGTTTGAACTTACACAAGATCTTAGTTTAATGTAATGATTAATTTACATTAAACTATTATTGTAATTTCAAGTATTTTTGAATTTTTTAATTGATTTTCAAAAAATTAACATTTTACATAAAATTCTGTTCTTACATTTAATCTTTGACAATGAAAGTACTAACAACATGCATGGGATACAAACTAATTTTATTAACTACAGTTTAGAATGTTATGATTTTAAGTTCTATTGTTTTACTTTTGTAGATTATTTAAGTTTAGTAGTTTTTCCTTAGACCAGTGTTTCTCAACCTTTTTTGATCCCTGGACTGCCAAAAATTTTTGAAAAAACATTGCGGACTAGTGAAACTACTACTACTACCGGCTACTGTCTAGAATTCTGAAAAATAAATATTGATAAGAATCATGCAATTAATAAAGGTATGACATAGCTGCCAACATTGCAAAACAAAAATTAGGAAAACGAGCACTTGCTCTAATTTTCATTTTGCAGCTGAATTAGGAATAGATTTTTATACATTCAGATCAAATGTATTTTTCAAGTTTTGTTATGAGTTTCATATTGTTGTAGGATTTTTTTCTCAAAATTCTCTCTAATTATATGAAATATCCTGACTTTGAAGTAAATCGTAAAAAATCAATTCTTCTCAAACCATACTGCATTAAGAGAAAATAGCTTGTTCTAGAACTTTTCGGTCGGTTAACAGAACTTCATTTACGTCAAACTATTTCTTTATTTGCTGAAAATACTTGTTAAAAATTCACATTTCAGGAGGTCCTTATAGGCTATTAATAATAGCTGCAAAATAATGAAAACAGAAACCCTGCTTTTTTCAACACAAATTCGAGCAATTTATCTGACGTAATTAAATATCTAAATTCATGCATATGAAAAATGCTTGAAATATTTTTTCAATGCAAGAAAAAAAAAATAACTAAAAAGGTGCAGCGCATTTTTTTGATTGAAACCCCTCTTTCCAGTAATGTTTGCAATCATCTTTGATAAACTCAGTGTTTTAAGAAAAATCCAAAAATTTGAAGTTCAATACCATGTTGAGAAGTTTTATAGCATAATGTAATACAGCATTCACCTAAAGGGAAAAGGTCTGAAAACTAGGGCTGTTTTGCTTATATTGTTTGAGATCACACTCACAATCAATGAAACTGGCTGCAGCAGCTTATGCCATGTTAAAATTCCATAATAGATAATTATAAATACAGCTATAAGTAAGCTTTTTTCTGAAAAAAGTATTACATTGTTAAGTTTTAGAACACTTTTGTTTTACATATTTATTTTAGCTATCATCTTTATGTAAATAAAAGTTTTGCTGCCAAAATTTCTGCAATCTGGCTTTTTATATAGTTGCCTTTAAAGAATTCTCTATAAAATCTCTTCATGGGATTCTTAGTAAAATGCCAATGTAAATAATTGTTATATTATGCTATTAATTCTATATTATGTTATTCCTTACATTAACATTTTGATGTTTGTTATTTAAAACTACAAAAATAAAATTATAAATGAAGTTAAGCATTTTACTTATTTATATTTTCTGTTAAAATTAAATAATTTTAATATGTGATTTGAACAATTCCTTTGGTAAATTTCTGCCTGTCATGGAAAATAAAAAGCAAGTACAGATTATATTCACATTTTTTTCAGTGATAATTCAAGAAAAAAACAAGAATGCCCCAAGTGATAAAAAAAAAGTTTAAGTTTGTTACATCAAACAATTTCATACTAATGCATAATTATTTATGCCACCTTATATTTCAAACTCGTTTAAGGAGGTTGACTGTAGCTTATGCCTCTGAAACAATGCTATAACATACGAATTTCTATCATGAAACACAGCTCGTGCCATTTTTCATGTGCTATATCTTGCATGAGCTGAACTCAAATATTTTTAAATTGTAGATGGCAATGAGCTTTTTGTTTAGAGAAAATACTGAATTGTGACTATTTTTGTGTTGTGCTTGTTGTTTTAATGTATTGTAAAAAGTTTATTGTTATCAATTGCTAAAGCATGAATCATGTAATATTTTTTGGACTTTGCATGCTCTTCATATCTGGTCAGTTTTCCATCAAAAGTTGAACATTTTTAAATGTATTATCCTGTTGAATAAATTCTTTTAGAGTTGCTTTACAGTAAAAGTATTGGCAACAAAGCTTTTTTAAAAATTGGATTTAAAAAATTATACTGAAAATGATTCTATTTACTAAAAGTTATTTATCTTATTTTACTACAAATTGTATATTGAGATTATTATTGATATATTTATTTTGGGTTCAACTTTCTATTTTAAAATTTAATTTTTAACAGTCCAAAACTTTGGCTGGAAACTGACTACATTTTTCTTCAATGGAAACATTATGCTGCATTCAGCAGATAATTAGTGTGCTAGTGTTTTTTCCGGTAAAAGGTCTTTTTAAATCTAAAATTTATTTTAACTTTACTAATAATCCCTTTACTCATACAATTGTAAATACTGCTGTACAAATGTTTTTTATACATGTTACTCTTCATTAGGTCAAGTTATATGCTTTGACTTGTCATTTTCATACAACTTCAAGAGAATACATTTTTTACAAATATATTACTTTAAAAGCTAAATTAAACTCATTTGTATATTTAAAAAAAAGCCATGTTTTTTAATTGTTATGTTTGTTGTGATAAATGTACTTAAAAGAGCACAAGGCAATGTTTTTATATCATATATGTCAAATATATATTTTCAATTTGTTCTGAGCATCAAAATTTAAAATGCTTCATGTTTAATTTTTTCTTTGTTACAAATAAATTGCATTAAACAGTTAAATTTTGTTGTTTATTAAGTTGTATATTTCACATTTTCAAAACTTGTTTTACAGTCTTGAACATTCACTGGTTACTTAAAATATCAACATATTTCTCTACAAATGATAACAAAAATCAATTTCTTTTTCAAATTTAATACTTGATCCACATATGTGATCTACTGATCACATAAATTTGATACAGTGTTTTATTTTAGCTTGTTGCATTTATAATGCATTACTGGACTTAGATGTATAATATGTTTTTTTGGTTTATGTTTTAATTTTTGCAAAGAAAATGGTAAGAATAGAATAGGAGTACATATTGGCTCTTGGTGACTTGTTTGCTTATTTACTCGGGAAAAAAATGTTCATATCTGACAATAATTCTTTATGGCTTGATAAATTTATTGGATTCTGTCACATTTTAAACAAGCTTTTAATGCTTCATTTAGACAGATTTTTTTTTTTTTTACAATGCAGTTAAACTCTTAATGGCTTAAATTATGTATTTTGAAGATTATTTTGTATTATATTAGAGCTTTTAATCTTGTTAAATGTTTTATTCAACTGGCATATTTGAGACACTATTTTTCTCCTTCATTTCTTTCTAATATTTTCTGAAAGAGTTCATTAAAATGAAGAATATTACTAAATAAACAGTTATTATATAACATAGTGTAAATAAATCTCTTCAAATATGGGGTCCTAAATGCACCAATTGAAAGAAAAAATATTTAAAGTCCGCTAAAAGAGAAAATGATGTATGCTTAAGGTGACCCATACGTCCCGTTTAGAATGGGACAGTCCTGTTTTCAGGCAGCCTATCCCATTTTCCTTGCACATTGGGTCAGTATGCAGAAATGTCCTGCTTTCTGAAAGTCAGCAACTTACTCGAGTGAATTGAAAAAAAAAAGTGAAAGAAATTTGAGTACAGGTGGTAAAACTTAGAGCAGTGATCAAGTTAGCCACATTCGTGAAAAAACAATAGCAACAAATCGAGCTAAGTATTACCACGTGATTAGTAGACCAGTATGTAAAGAAAATGGTTACCACATTTGGCAAATATTAGCCAATTAACCTTTTTTTATAAAGCACATTTAAGAAATTAAGAGATCAAAGTAGCACTTATTATGTCACCTTAAAAATTTTGTGAGTAAAAATAAGGGGAATGTGTTATATTTATCGATGTGCGTTTATACAATTGAAACTTTTAAAATTATCAAAAGGTGGTGCATTTCTTACATGTCAGCTATTTTTGGCTAATTTAAGGAAGTGTTTTGGCTATTTTCAAAACAACTTCGTCCAACAACTCTGACCTGAGAGGTGGAAACACAAAACGCATAGTGTCTAAGTTCTTGGATTAGGTTTAATTACTGATAGTGATTGCCTATGTGTTTCATTATAAATCTGTCTATTGAAATTTACAGTACCTTTCTGTTTAATCTGTTCATTTCTGTTCTGAACCAGTAATTTTTTCAAAAAATAGTAATAAGCATACAGCTGCCTAAAATTCTAAAACATCCAGTTTTGTGGGAAAAAAATTCTGGTCACCTTATGTATGCCAGAACCAATTTAAACCAAATATAGCAGCATATAAACTAGAGTATTCAAAATTGAAAATAGTTTGCAATAGCAACAAATCTTTAATGCAGCCAATGTACCCCTATTCTGCACTCCAGCAAAGAAAATTAAACTTTTGAGGTCTACAGGATATTGCGGATGCCACCAATTCAAAATGGCAATATTTTCAACTGAATCAAGTTCCACGACATCGCCGTAAACGCCACTTCCCCTCGATGCTGGATTTTTTGTGGCCTGACAATAGGTGGAAAAACAAAATGTGAGTTGCAGCTTCTGGCGCCTCATATCATGAGCCAAATTAATGCGCACATCCGACAAGCGGCTTCCCATGACCCAGGGTGGAATGGCAACAAAGTGGGAACAAGACACTTTCAGAATCTTGCTTCCTTCATAGGGGTTATGATTCACATACTTCTCACAGTTCTGGCGGTTGTAGTCTTGGCTCAACCACAAATCTTGAATTTCATTCCCATATGAAACAGGTGTGAGAGGGTCTGATGACAGTATTTGGAACTTGAAATGGAAAATCCACTTTCCATTTTTTTGTATCCGCCACATGGATGTGCAACAAAGATTTGACAAAGAATGAACGTCCGAAGATGGCACGTGTCCTGAAAGGGGACCCGTGAAGAGGGGGTACATGTGGAATAGTGCACGTACAACATGCATTTTCAAGCAGAAAGAGCCCTCGATGCATTCGGGCTGAAGACGTTGTGGAAGGTGATGTTGTGGTTCATAAAACCTGAAAAATTAAACAATTGCTGTCATATTAAACATAGATAACTTATGAGTTCATACGCTGCAAATTGTGAAATTCAAAAACATTTTTTACGTCAAATTTCTTACAGGGTACCTACCAAGTTTGGGAAAACTTTAGTTAGAGAAATTGAGAATAAAGCTAAAATGTGATGAAAAATTTGGAGGGAATAAGCAAAACATCCATAACATCCGTTACTACTGGCACCTGAATGCAGAATGTAATTAAAATTTAAGGTATTAAAAGTGATAGATTTCGTTAAGTTACTCCCATCTTTAAAATAAAATCTGTATATAAAGCACTCCCTTTTTTTCGTTAGTACATGAGCAGTAGAGTCTTGACTTACGTAAGGGATGTGTTCCCAGACCCATCATGTAAGTTGAAATTTTGCGTCGTGAAATTTTTATTAACATACCCAATTATTTTAGAGATTTCAAACACCCCTCAAACTATTTTAGACCATTTCTTACCTATGTATTACAGTTTCTTGCATGAAGAGCAGAATTTTTATTGTATTTTTTAAAAATCTGCATTATTCAACAAAAAATACTGTTACAATGCACAGAATCAGTGATCAATGGGGGAGAAAGACATAAAACAGCATGGTAGGTACAGTATGAAGTAATAATAAAGCACTGCACTATAATAGTACTGTACAGTAGATACAATACTTTTAAGAATTGAAGATGATTTATACTACACAATCTCAGATTGTTATTCCAATAAATTTTTAAATAGTTTAGTTTTAAATAGTACAGGTGCTTCACCTTTAGTTTTATAACATTTCCATCTGTGGTAACACCCTTCTTCCAGGGTCTTAATAATTCACAATACAAGAGCAGCTTCCAAGTTCATACTGTTTGCATTTTGGTTAGATGCCACTCTGCAAGTTTCATATTAAAACTAAGTTTTTGACTTTCCCGGTTCGAATTTGCCTGATTTTTCATTGTATGTATGGAAGATTCACTCATATCTAATTGTCCTGCTACCTTCGATCCACATTTTAGTTGTTCAAGTGTATCAAGAATCTTTAACATTCTTAAATCATCACAAACTTTCTCTTTTCCTTTTCATCTTCACAATCTTAAGAATTTAAAATAGAAATGAAAAATGTGGAGTAGTTATTTATACACACTATCAAAGCGATGTTTAGACTAGTGCAGTGTGGGAACTTGAAGTTTACAAAACCAATATTTAGCAGTTGATAACAAAGCCGACACTTAACACCTGTGGTTCCTTTCAAAATATTTCCGTGTTGTGAGAGCTTAATTCGCGTCATCTCTAAAATTTTACTCGTGAAAAACTAACATTAAAGCCATTTCGCATAAGTGGGATCGCGTTGTAGCGGGAGTCGACTGTACTTTGGTTATGGGCATGCTTTATTTCTATCACAGAAGACTTCATCGCTCGACTTTTGAAAGGGCTGTTATTGGGAGTGATTGGCAGATACTTGTTGAGCAAACTAGATATCATAACTTTTTAAGGCTGAGGGTTTTTGGATTTAGGATGAAGGCTTTCTTTTTTGTGCTGAAAAGTTAAAGGTTTTCTTGGAAGGGAAATTTTTACAACAGGGTTGTTTTTAATGAGATATCACAACTTTTTGCATTGATATTATTACTTTGTCTGTATTTTTAGAATTGAGAACTTCAAGTCAGAAAATGTTCAATTGAAACAACACTGTTTTGTGTTTTTAAGGAATAATAATGGCAAGCCTAATTTTACGTCAAGTTATTTTCTGACCATTTAAATTCTATATTCGTTTTGCGAGAATTGGGCCGTTTAAATTTTATTGCAATCATTGTATCCTATCTGATGCAAAGAAAACTTCTTGGATAATAAAATACTATATTTTAAATTATATTGTTTTCGAGTATTTTACAACTTCACTATAAATTCTATTAGTTTCTTTATTTGACGGATTATTCAACATTTTCATGAAGGTTTTTTTAAAATGTTTTAGAGCTTGCGGGCTATTTTAATCAAGCTTTTCACTTTTTATAGAATGACTTTTTTTCTTAAATCATACATTATTTTACATTTTATGGGATAATTTTAATTGCTTGGAGATTTATATTTCTTTTGCTGGAGGTCTTTGTCTTGTTTAATGCCCAGTTTTGTTTAAAAGTTCATTATAAAGACGAAACAACGCATGTTATTACCAAGCGAAAAAAAAACCTAAGTCATTAAATATTTTAAATTTGAATGTGTCAGAAGATCTATACAACTGCATTCAATGTCAAATGACGGAAATCCCAAATTTCCCACAGCGACTGCGCATGATGCACGCGGACTTAGCTCATTAAAAGTCTTGATTAAATTAATGGCAAAAATTTTGTGTGTAACAAATTACTGTAAAACACGGATATCCACACACGTATTTCATATATTTTCAATTAATAATGTGTTATGTTTGTGAAAAATGCATTAATTTAGAAAATAAGCAAACCAATAAAAAAGTGCTACTTTTTGCTTTCAATTATAAAATTAGATGTATCATATTCATATGCGTATAATTTCATATAATATGTCACGCAAAATACTCTGATGGTTTAACCCCAGTTTCGCGCTGACATTTAAAATCCCCCCCCCCCTTAAATATATTAAGACTGAAAAACAGAGGGGAAGAAAATTTTGTATAGGCAAAACTTGGGGGGGGGGGGGGGGAATGCATTCTAATTTTTTTCATTAATATTTTTCTCTACTCTGAGCTAAGTCCGCACGTATGCGCAGTTGCTGTGGCAAATTTGTGATATCCGCGATTTAAGGTCTAGTTGCAACTGTTGGATTTGTTTTAGTCTTGATTGAATTTCATTTCCTAATACAACTTTTGAATAACTGTTAGATCTGTTCTAACCAGGGTTGCCAGACGTCCCGGATTTCAAGGGACAGTACCGTATTTTGAAAAATTGTCCCGTGTCCCGGGGAACTTCCATACGGGACTGCTAAAGTCCCGTATTTTAATTAATAACAATATTTGACAAAATGAGACATTATTTTAAGGACAAAAAATAAAGTAAAACAAAAAATGTGAAATGAGCAATAAAAAAATCATGTTGCAGTCAAAAAAAAATATTTTCGTTTTAATTTGGTTTTTGTTTTGGCGGCAGAACACAAGGAGCCGAATGATTGCTTCCTCTTTGCTCGTTCACTAATGACTAATGTTGGAAATATATTTCTGCGCATACGTCCTCAACCGCAATGAAAACGATCTTTAAACTGAATTCGGCGACATTTTGTAAGGGTTAACGCTCTGTTACGTTTGAATTTTTCAGATTTATCATGAAGGGAGTTTCTACGGAAAGTACCCGTTAAAAATACACCATATCCAGTAATTGCCCTCAACTTCAGAAATCCCCCCCCCCCTTTCACTCCTAGAAGCCTGTCCCGTATTTACTGTTCTTAAGTCTGGCAACCCTGGTTCTAATCTTTCAATTTCAGTCAGAGATTAACAAACCCTATGAGCTGAGAGTAAATACATAAAAATTTAGGGGAAATTAGTGATTTTCAAACTGTCATTACTCTGGCCCATTATGTCCCTAGGGGTTGAATTTTCGTATATGTACTCAATGGTCCCCCAAAAATATGCATACCAAAAATCATTACCATAGTCCCCGGGGGGCAGTGACAGAACCCCGGGAAAGTACAATATGGGGGGAAGGGGGTCAAATGGCACAAAGGCACATCAGTAGGGCACAAGGAATGTGTGTGCGAAATTACAGCTTGATTTTGTTTTTCGTCTAGGCTGTAGCTCTGTTAAAAAAAGTGAAAACGGGGATGAACAGGGATTTTCTAACTTAAATTTCTCCGCCCCCTGATGGTCCAGGGGATCGTATTTTGGTTTACGTCATCAGGGGCCACTAGAGATTGAGTGTACCAAAAATCAACTCTGGGGGTCTTCACAGGGAGGGGGGGATTATGGCGCTTTTCTTAAGAACATGAAAATTTCGATTTTTTGGAGGAAAAAATATTTTAACTTATTCAACAAGAAATAGATGCATAAATTATACGTTTTCCATGTAGTCTTTCCAAAATTTAATGACCGTGTCTCTTTTTCAATAAAGGGAACATCAGAGACGGGATGGAGTTGGTGTCCGTTTCAAATATTATCAGAGGATTTGCTTTCATTTTAATTTGTTATAAATTTTCTGAAAGTAGAACAATTCTGCATGATGAATACGTGTGAGTGATGAGAGGGAGAGAGATCAAAAATGAATAAAATAAAATGTTTTTCCTCTCCTTTATTTATTGTTTGTAATAATTCTGACCACTATGCTCTCGTCTTTCATTGATTCATTTGCACCTTGACAATCATTAAGAACTAGTTTTGAAGTTTGCAAATAAAATATTTTTAATCCCTCCAATCGACGATTACTAGATTTTCTTCATAAACTAGCTTAAATTTATGCACAATTTTTCATTTTATTTTACTATCATATTCTCTACCATTTTTAAACCGATTGTTTCAATTTATCATTAGATGATTTTTATTAAAACTTTCAGTGATGTTGGTTTTCGCTGTTGGAAGCAGAACAGTCTGTTCTTAAGGTGGTTAATTATTTTTTGTAAATCATTTTTACTTTCTTCGATATCTGATACACATAGAAGGATATTTGATTCGTCAAAGGTTCTCGAGTAATGATATTCAATGAGAGCTGAATAGCTGAATCCATTGTTGAGGATTTCCGAAAAAGATCTGTCACGGGTATTTGTGTTGATCCATCTTTTATGGCTATGCAACTTCAATTTTGGAAAACTTCCAGGAGAGCCCCCCCCCCCCCCCCACTGTAACGCCTGAATAACATCCTCTTTATCATCAAGAGTCATCTAAAACTGTGTTTCTAGAACTGAAATTTTGAAAAAATTTATAGGAGAGAGCCCCTGATTCCCCCTCTCTCCATAACACAATCAAAGACAATACTAGAATTGCGTTTTTTGGAGAATCAATTTCGAAAAACTGCCGGGGGAATGGCACCAAAATTCACCTTTCACTAACATTATCAAGATATATCAAAAAAGCATTTTTAAAGCTACAAGTTCGAAAGTTTAAGTGGAGTGCCCCTCTCCCTTCCCTCTCTCTCATCAACATTATTAAAGACGCTCTGAAATTTGATTTTCAGGGCTTCAACTTCTCGAGAAAATACTGGGAGAGCTTTCGAAAACTCTTTTTCTTAACGTCACAAAGGTCGGCTACAATTGCAATTTTAGAGGATCAATTTTAGAAAACTGCCATAGATAGCCTAAAATAGCGTTTTTAAGACTTTAATCATGACAATTTTACGAGGGCGAGCCCCCGAATTTTTTTTTTTCCTAACATAACCAGATTGTCTAAAACTGCATTTTTAGAACTTCAATTTTGAAATCTTATACGAGGAGAGTCCCTGAACCTGTCCCTTCTCCCTAACACAACGGTACACTATCTACAATTGCATTTTCAAAGTTTCAATATTGAAAAATTACCGGGAACGGGCCGCTGAACCTTTTATCCACCTAACATCACCAGAGATCGTCTAAAACTGTGGTTTTAAAACTACAATTTCAAAACTTTTCTGGAGGAGAACCCCCCGAACCCCCTAGCTAGGCAAGTGGCTATTACATTTCTGTTTAAAAGTTTATATTGTATACGTCTAGTAATGACTCAATCCCAAACCAGAAAGTTGAATTCAATCTCCTTGTTGTTGTTCTTACGTTTGAAAAAAAATAAAATAAAAATAAAAATAAGGTATAATAAAACTCAGGGGTCTCCAAAACTTGTTTACTCAAGGTCCACGTATTAAATTTTGGGAAGGCGAGGCGAAAAAATTCAACAATATTTCAGTTCAAATGGTATTTGTCAGCGCTACCCCCACCCCTCTCCACACCCCCATGAATTTGACTGGAAATTAAACACTCTAAAAACTGTTATGTTTAACCCAATTCGAAAGCGGGATAATATATTTTTTTGGGAAGGAGGGGGGGGGGGGCACCCCTGGGCCTTCATGGGGCTGTGATACAGAGGGGTGAAAAACCCCAACTTGTTCTGTCGTGTAAACTGTACTTAGTCGCGTTTATTTTCTTTCGTCTTTCTTGGCGGCAGATTTGCTTTTGTTGGGGTCTGAAATTTGGTTTTTTTGGCGGCCGAGACGCTCCCCTGTCCCATGATTTTTGGGGCAAAATTGGAAAATTCCCTGACATTTTTAACTATGTCATTTTCCCTGACAATTGCAGGTTTTCCCGGTGCATACAAACCCTGACTTTCAAAAAGAGTATAAAAAGCTAAAGAGTAGTAGGGACATAAAGTGCAACCCCTATTTAATGAGAAGAAGGGGACACAGATCAATGTCTATTAACTGTGAATGTAAGCTTCATCAAATTCAAACTTAACAAATAAATAAAGGTGTAAGGAATAACTGAAGTGAATTGCTGCTACGTAGTCTTTATTGTGCAGGTCTGCATCGGCGTACCCACTGTGCGGGGGAGAAAGCGTCCTTAAAGGGGCCTCACAGCCCAGGAAATTGAAAAAAAAAAAATCTATCACTAAGAGTTATTAACGTTGCAAATATACAATGCTGGCCTATAAGGAGGAGCCCTACAGATTTTGTTGCGTGGGAGCCCAAATTGTCTAGATCCGGGCCTGTTAGTGTGAAGTTAAAAAATAGTTAACTGAATTCAAATGTTTGACTCAGTGGTCGGAAAAACTACATAATATTTTGTAGCGAACTGCAACTACTTTAGCATTAATGTAGTTTACTACAACTACAACTACTTTTTTCAAAATGTAGCAACTACAAACTACTTTTAAAAAGTAGTCGCTACTAATCTACTTTTTAGTTACTTTTAAAAAAATAAATAAATAAAAAGCATTCACTTATACACCGTTTGAGGATTGAACAAAAAATTTTATAAAATGATTTAGATTAGTAAACTAAATCATTTGAACATAGTACATTACCAAAAATTATTTATTCTTTCCTTCGCTTGCTGAGCTAATTTGTCATTCAAATATTTGTAACGATTTTTACGCATATTCGCTGCAGGAAAGGATTTAAAAGTGAAAGGAATTCAACCTTAAAATTTTTAATCCTTTCCTGACAGTGAATATTTCATTCAAGAAGTGCAACGCGGTCACTTGAAAACGTAAATAGATGCAGTCATAATTTGTTTTAAATTTTATAAAGACGTACATGTACATAAAATTGATTTAGATGATGAAAAACATATTTGAAACAAAAGAGAAAAACTTTTATTTTCATTATATCAGTTAATTTTATAGGATTTTTTTTTTTTGCTGGAACTGATAAATTGATTTTGAGCTTCTAGCTAGAGGCCTGGACCAAAACACCATCTCCTTTCTTACGCCACTCATAAAATGAAATAAAAGCATTTTTTCAATTTCACCGAATAACCTCAAAAACTTACATTATTTAATAATTGACTTGTATCATGTTAATATATCCAACACTCAAATAGTAGAAAAGTTGCTTCTACATTTGAACAAAGCCATTGCCTGTTTGGTGATATTTCGATAGTTGAAATTGTAACCGTAATTCCAGTGGATTAAACCTAAACTCCAGTAGATAGCGTTCATAGTTGACCCCCCTTACCAAAAAATATTTTCAAATTATCATGCCGTGGCGTGCGTTTCATTGTTGATGACGTCAGGAGCGTTACTCGATCATTCGCTAGTATATATATAAATATATATATATATACATATATATATATATACATATACATATATATATATATGAGGACATCTAAGTAAAAAACATAACTAAGAATGCTTACTTTATTTCAATGTGGAATTTTAAACTACAATGGACTCGCGCAACAGCGCGATTCTATTTACACGAAATGTATATTTTGCGAGCTTTTCTCGAGTAATGAATTTTGGAGCTAATGCGAATTCCTCACCTCATAACACGAAAGTTTTTGAGTGGGAATCACGGGGCTTAAGTATCACCTTCTTTACTGGCTACTAAATATTAGCTTCGTGAATGAACTTTCCCTTTAGATTCACTGAAAGTGGAAGTTCCTCAAACGAAACATCACTTTGTTAATTTACAAATCGCCACTACGCATCTTTTTCATTCTGAATATGAATTTGATGAAACATAATTTCACATAGGCGGCTGTTTATCTAAAGTTTGAAAATGGAAGGAAAAATAGAAATCTCTGACAACTGAAGAAATGTAAATATTTTAGATATACTTGAACAACTAAAAAGTATGTCGAATATATTCTATTGTACAGAATTATTGCAGTGTTTCATTTTTTTATTGCTACGTACTATACGCACTGCACTGTTTCATTTTATGCCATTATCTCCCACTGATTTTTGTGCAACTTAACAGTATTTTTATTCAATAACACAGCTTTTCAAAACAAAAAATACAGTGAAGATTCTGTTCTCTATGTCTAAATTTGGTAATAGGAGGTTAAGAAATGGGTAAAAAGAATTTGAGGGATGTTTTCAAATGTCTCAGAATTATTGGTATGCTCATAAAAAATCGTATATTTTCCCACCTTTTCCACAACGCGAAATTTCAACCTACGCTAGGAGTCTTGGAACGCAACCCTCACGTAAGTTGAGATTCGACCGTATATGCAGATGACATCTGACATGGATACCGAGAGCTTTTTGCTCGACGAGCATATTTGCAAGAAATGGAAAAATTTCCGTGATCATACATTTCTGTAACACTGTAATATTTGTTGTTAGGCGGCCAAAAGACAGTTCAATATCATCCTCTTCCATAGCATTTACAGTAGCTTCCATACTAGGTGGAGTGGATATTGGCACAATAATCTCATTGACATCTAAAATGTTCATCCACGGGACATTCTCATTTACCAGAAAACAGAAACGTGGCATGGGCGCCATTATGCAAAGTTTTAAGGGGGGGAGGGTCAGATATTTTCCCCATGGTTTAGCAGGAGATGTTCACATGGAAACTGATTTCCGTACAGATTAGAACTATTAAAATTTGACATTTTTAATACCTTATTTATAATGGCTGGAGAAGAAATGTTTTTACAGTTTTGCTAAGAAAAAAGTACTAGAAGCAAGGAAGTTCTAATTTCTAAAAGGGGTAGGGCATGAGCCCCCACTTGCCCCCTATATGGGCGGCCATGAAACGGGGGTACTACATTGACAGTTATCGCTTATTCTTTTCTTCTTAAGCCATTCAATGTGACTATTGGGGAAATGTGGAAATTTCGATGCTAAACAAGCTAATGTCGTCAAACAGATAGAACGTATGGTGTTAATCTGACGTCAGCTCGTATGTTTTAGAGTCTTTCGAATCTGATTGGTACAAGTTTTACCTCGCGTAAGACTTGCACCAGTCAGATTTGTTTGAAACCTCGTTTTTTCCTTTTTTTTTTGAAATTTTATTTTAAAGTAGTTTCCAGAAATCGCTACAAACTACTTTTTTTGTATCAAACTACTCGCTACACTACTTTTTTTGAAAAGTAGTGCGCTACACTACAAACTACTAAAGAATGTAGCTACTACAGTAGCGTTGCTACTTGTAGCGCGCTACTTCCAGCCACTGGTTTGACTTAACGAAAATTTGTTGCATTTGGTTTCTGTTGTACAAAAAACTAAAACTTTTGAGTTCCATTTAATTATATGGCAGTTTCAACATGAGGGAGACATTGTCCGATATAGGACTGCAAATGGGTTAATGGATCAAATGTTTCATCTTCTTTTTTTTTCTCATTGCTTTAAAAATTGGCTAAAAGTTTCAAAATTATTGTTCAAGATTTTGTAATGATTCTACATGTTTTCTACCTGTGTTTAAATTACAGTTTTCTCTTTCAAGAGACTAGTCACTTGTAGGTTGCAATTTTAAAGAAGGATTAGATACTGCATGTTTTTAATTTAAAACAAATTTTTCCTCCCCCTTTTCTGTAACTACATCACATTTTCATATTTATCTCCCTTCTTAAATCTGAAAAAAGTAAAATCATTGCTCATAAAAAGGATACATTTCTATACATTTATAACATTATACCAATCACAAAACTGCATTTTCCCCATTAAATTCAGAATCTCATAAATGAGAGCTTGTTTAAAGTCAAGCAGATCCCACTATAGGGCCTGTCGGGGTAATTTGGGTATAAAAATGACCTACTTTGAACTTTCCGGTACTGTAATAAATTTTTATATACATATTTTTTTCTTTTTTTTGTTTCAGCTTAGCATTATAACTTTCCAGAATTATTACTACAAATTACATGTTAATAGACCCATTCCCTTATACATAATGACAATGATAAAGTAACCCGCGTGTTTCAACAATGAAACTCGCGCCACGGCATGATAATTTGATAATATGTTTTGGTAATGTTTAACATGAAGGGAAATGCTTTATCGTGACAAGACTGAACTCCATCCGGTGACTTAACTGTTTTACTTGTAAGACTGTCATTTTAGGAGAATAAAGAAATGTAAAAGTGGGTCAACAATGATCGCTATCTACTGGAGTTAATGTTTAATCCACTGGAGTTAAACTACCAAATATAACTTAAACTACCAAATCATCACCAAACAGGCAATCACTGAATTCAAATGTACATAGAAGCAAATTTTCACCCGTCATACCATGAAGGGGGACTTTCTAGTTTGCATATAAATGGCAAACATAAGTTTCACTATACCCAAATTACCCCATGGATAGAGGAATTTGGGTATAGTAATGGTTAAAGTGCAAAGCATTGTTTTAATAACAACCCTACTAAATGTTTTTAAACTCAGGTTGAATGTAGGTACAATATAAATAATTGCATAGTATGAATACTAACTTTTTTGAGAAATAAGATGGATTTTAGGCTAAAAATAGTTCAATATGACAAACTGTTAATGGACGGGAAGTATTTTTTTGTAACAGAACATTTAAGCAAATTTAAACAACCTTCCATTTCATTTTTTAGCATATATTACCTTGGGTAGTGAGGATGCATATTGTACACGCCTATGTTTGTAGTTCAATAAAACTATTATTTGTCCTTCTGATTGGTAAAATGTAATGTATACTCAAATTCCCATATGTTTTTAAACCATTAATTACACAAAAACTAATTATGTTCAAGGTTTCAATTTAATACCAAATTAAAGTAAACATATGTAATGTCACATGTAAAATATGTCTACATACCTAAACTTTGAAAACATAGAGTGGCAGATTAGTTAGCAGCCCTGTTTGGAAGTTGGTTTGCATAGCATTGACATCTTCGAAAAGTTGAATTTATTTTTTATCAATTTTGAAATATGTGTTGGCAACATTTTTCAGCATATGTTCATAGGTAACAATGATGTTTATAACAGTGAATATTTGTAGGGGTATCAAATGAGTAGTTTTTATTTTATTCAATAAAATATAACTTATACCCAAATTACCCCAACAGACCCTATAACCCTCTTAACTATAAGTATTAAATTTACGCCCTTTAAATCTTTCCATTGAACTGTGAATAACCAATGTCGCACAAAATTTCAAAATACCTGCTATATACTTGCTGAGTTACAAGGAATTTTTTATCAATACAAAACTTGTCTAGAGTACCTTGAATGTATGCATTGTAATTTTTTGTTGCATGCACTGTCATTGAACGTACAGTTTCGGCACAAAGCTGAACATATACTAATTTAATTGTTAAAACTTTTTTTATTTTATTTTGGAAACTTGACACGGATTAATTACGAAATTTATTAGTATGACTAGTTGCATGCTCGGCATTGCACCCGCTCCCCCAAAAACTAAAGAACTGTCCAGTTGATGTTTTTGTAGCACTCTGACATCAGTTTCTAATGCGTTAAGGAATAAATAAATGCGCGTAATGCAGGGTTTGAAAAACACCAGTAAAACATATTTTTGGCAAAAATCCCAATGCTAATAATAGTTATAAAATATACAAGTTATGAGTATTTTTAATCAGCACAAAAGATGAAAATATATGCATTATCAACTATAATCTGCGCTCACGTTAAACTGAATTATATCTGATAGACTATATCTGAAATATTTATGTACAATAACAATCAGTTTTTTACATAAAATGACACATATTGCTTGGTTGATAACATGAACTAATGCATCAAGACTTAAAAAATACCAATATGCATTAATTTAATACCAAGTCATCAGATTCCAATTAAGCTTTAGTTAAAATGATTAAAAGCAAACTTTTTTGTTCAACTCTGTTTCATTTAAAGAAATCCTAACAATCTTAATTTGACGTGTTCTTTTCACTGTACAAAATGTTTTTTAAAAGTAAAAACTGGAAGGAAAAAAGTTATTATAATTCGAAAATTCACCCATGTGAAGGGAACAAGTCCAAGAAAATAAACATAATTAGCTGCACATCCTAAATTTACCAAAATATGAGATTGGTAATGATAAACTTACACTACAATAAATAAACATAACTGAAGAAATAACTTTGATATGCTGAAAAGAGTTAAAAACGTAGGCTGTAGAAAATAAAAAAGGGCAGACGAAAAATAAGGTTATGTCCAAATAGAGCAACCAATTACACGTTTAGTTGTTTTGATTACATCAGTCCCACTGAAAAAATTGTTAAAATGTTATTTATTAACACAAATGTAAAATGGCAACAGAAAGAAACAGAAATCATTGCTTAAAATAAAAGAGAAACAAAGCTAATTTAAAGTAAATTTCTAAATGAAAAAATTGCTTTCAAGAGCAGTTTTAGGACTTATATATCAGAATGAAAGATGAATTAAACTAATTTAAAATAAAATTCTAAATGAAAATGTTGTTTTAAGATTTGGACAGCAGCCAAAACATTCTGTTTTGAAACAATTATTAGAATTTTATTTGTTCTCATGCAAAATGGCAACAAGAAAAAAAATAAAAATTTCTGAATAACGTAATGTTAATTAACGTTTTAATTAATATCTGGGTCATTATACAAAACACGTAGGTTTTTGAAGTTGGAATAATTTATGAAAAAAAAAAAGTTAATTTATATTGCTCATTTTAGGCACCTTTTTTACTCTCACATAGTTAGTCACATTTTTATTGATTATTTTATAACTTTCTTTTGTAGCTAAAATTTTGGACTTGAACGGAGGGTAACGGATAGTAAATATATATTTTAAATGTTATTTTAAAACTTTTCATTTAAATAAACTAGCATATTATATGAGGAACACGATTTGAACTAATTAAAATTTACACATCTTTCTTACAATGAATTTAAAAAAAAAGTTGTATGCTCCATTTCTGATTGTAATCCTCCATTACATCTATACTGTAATGGAGGATTCATATATGGAGGATACAAATACTTATGTTTTGCTATGCAAATTGTGTTGATTTAGAGTTAATGCAACATGCTATTTAGAATTTACCAAAAAAAAGTAATTCAATTTTAACTATAACTTTTTTTTTTTTTTTTTTTTTTTGTACACAAACAATTATTTCCTTTTTAAATCAAGAATTGAGGATACACAAAGTTAAGGACCTAGTTGACTTCAAAAAGAATAATGTTGAAATTCTTTCACACTAAGTTGTTTAGCTTCACTATGAAGACCCAGAGTTGAAAAGGGCTAACATGTAATTCTAAACCTCTGTAAAAAGCCGCCAATACTGCCGTCTACAGGAAATCCTAATACTTAATTAAATCCTGAACGGAGGATACAAGAAAGACTGTTACAGTGATTCAAAAGATTATGAATGCGATATATTTTTTTATTTTATAACATAATTCTTTTAAACTATTAAAAAAACATAAAATGAATCAAATTTCACTATTAAATCTGTTATATTTTTTGTATTGAGTAAATAAATGAAAAAGTACATGGGAGGAAATGTGTTGAGACATGTAACGGAGGCATGCATACAAGTATCCCTCTGTTAAGTTAAAAAAACAATTAAAAAAAATTATAACATTATTAATTTGTATTGATCATTTTCAAAATTTGTTATACTTTTCTAAATATCATAAAAAGGTGTTTGAAAATAAATATTTTTGAACTCAACCACCCTGGACCAGAAAAAGCTCATTTTTCATAGAATGATCCATCTCCGCTAATTAAAGTCGTACAATTACGAGATTGGTCTTATTGTTTTCTTTGGAAAATTTCGAATCAATTGGTACCTGGTTTGAATCTTGACTCGCAGTGATTCTCAAGAAGTTCAATGTTCAGGTAGACAGACAGACGCGAACAGATATTAATTTTTATTCATATGAATATCTTATTTAGCAACTTAGATCATTTGCAGTGTATATAAATTCTTCATCTTACCTTTTGTACATTTTTATCCAAAATGAGTACGTCCTAGAAACCAAATATGAATCTTTACATATAGAAGCAAATATTTTTACGTCTTCAGGTCTGACGAATCCACTAATGAGAAACCATACATCAATTGGATAGACATTTCCTGGTCTTTTATCAAGTTCTTCCGGCTTTACTTTGGATCGTGATGGCTTTTCTGCAAGTTTCAAAGGACATTTAATGTAGGTACAAAGTGTAAAAAAATCATTGATTTTCTTGAAAAAAATAAAAAATGTCCGATTGAATTGTTTCATTTATTTATTCATTAATTTTTTTTTGGATTAAATTTGGATTTTCTTCTTGTTTTTAAAGACAGCATAGAAACTCAAATTGTAAATTCCTGTAGATATTTGTATATAAGTTGATCCTTCTATTTTTACGAGGAAAATCAGGAAAAAATAGAAAACTCGCATTTAAGATTAGACCCTACTTTCTGAAAAAATTGGGAACATTATCCCGCCGCTTTTGAATATCAGTGTTACGAAGCAAAGGAAAACGATATATAATAAAGATTTTTGGGTCAAAAAAAAAAAAAAAAAAAAAAAAAAAAAACTGACTGCAGAATTGAACAAAAGGGTTCAATTCTGCAATAGAGATTTTTGTACGGGGTTCAATTTTGCTGTAACAATATTTTGAGGGTTTATTTTGAATTAATATCAAGAAAGTTTTAAGCCATGGGGGGGGGGGGGGGGGCATATTACACTATTTAAAATTAAAAGAAAAAGAAGAAGATGAGCATTATATCTTTATCACAACTATTGGAAAAATTCACGAACACGGTAATTCTCACTTTTTGCTTAGGTGGTCTTTTACTCTAGTTATTTAGTTTTTATTTCACAGACAGACTGTAAAATTATAGCAGAATGTGTTGTTCAGCGTCTGTTTAAAAGGGTTGTGGACTAAAATCTGGAAAATATTCATGTTTTTAAGTGCCATTTTCCAAAAATTTTTCATGGAAATTTAGGAAATTCTGCCAGCGTATAAGTTGACCCCCTAACTTTTAACCTCATTTTCAAGATTAAATTTCTTCATTTATGTGCGAGTACATACAGTAATTTATATTTATAAAAATGAAATAGATGTTTTTAAAATTTACACAAACATGGGTAAATTTAAATAAAGGTACTGGTTTATGTAGTCGGTTTATTTGATGACATCAATGGTTAGTGTTCTGGTTAGTCACCAGTGCAACCAGTTCCACTATTCAAACATACCCTATATTTTAAGCAATGGCATATTTAAGGGGGGTGCTGCAGAGGTCTTGCTCCCTCTCAAACAAATTTAATACTACTCACTGTGAATAAGAATTATAACATTTTCAAGCTTAAACTTGGAATGTTCTCATATTAGATTTCGACCCTATCAAAATAAATTTCTTAAATGCACCTGATTTCAAGTATTAATTCACATAAAACTCAAACAATGTGATGTAAAATCACTTTTAATTCAACTGCATATGATTCATTTAAACCAAATTTTAATCGATGATATAGCAGCATAAATACATACCAAAATAGATAAAATTGAGGGGATAAAAGAAAAATAATTTAAATTTAATTTTTTTTTTCAAAAATAACATTAAAAATGAATTTAGGTTTTCTTTTTTCTTTCTTTTTTTTTTTTTTTTTTTTATGAAAATTAAGCTTAATTATTTGTATTTTAAGCTGAAAAACTTTTTTTTTTCTTTATTATTTTTCTCTCTCTTTGGGTTGACCTTGTATGTTTAAAATCCAATCAGATGCAGGAACAACAGCTAATGAAAACGAAAACTTAGCAATCACTTTGATTTGGAAAAATTCTAATTAAATAACATGAGAAATATGACACATATGTGCATTAAAACTATGCACAAATACAAGCAAAAAAACAAAAAACTTACTTTGAGATTCATTTGTATCTTTTGAAAATTCAAAATCTTCTAGGTCTTTCTCAAACCAAAGAGTGTCATCTTCTAAAAATCACATAAAGAATATAAAATCTAATGTAATTTTGATAAAATTTAGACCAAGGTAATGCCACAGTTTCCAAGATAAATGTCAATTGTCAAGAAAATTAAAAATTGTAAGTTAAAAATAAATATGAAGGAAAAAATGTAATTATCTAATCCATTATATCTCAACAACTCTAAATTAGAAAAAAAATCATTTTAGACACATAAAAAAGTTATAAAAAATACAACAATCTATTGAAAAGAAATTGCATTTCTACAACGAGGTGAAAACCAAGAGTAAAATTTGCAACTTCAAACACAACTATTATTTTTGTTCTAGAAAAGTCCCTATATATAGATCACATTTCTCACTATCAGTTGATATAGCAATAAATATAGGAACAAAAGGTATGAATTTTGACATAATTTTCGGAAAATTTATCAATAATTACATACCTTTTTGTTTCAGAACAGTCCCCACTGATTTTCTTAATCTACCAGTGCGAGCGGGGGAATCGGCAAAGTCCGATAAAGTTACATCTAAAAATACACAAACACATTCACTGAAATACTTAGAGAGTAACACAGTGCTAATATCAATTAGAAAAAAAAAGAGCCATAGACAACTTGTACAGGTGAGCAACTACGCTTCACTTCCAAAAGCAAAGGGGCCTTGCCCCCTCACTTTTCAGAGTTAAAAAAATTAATGATTTATTTTAAAATATGTTTTTTTTACTGGGTGGATTGATTTATTACACAAAAAGTAAAAACTAAAATTTCACTTAAATGGACTTATTTTTAAGACTGGAACTTTGAATACAATGAATTCTACAATAAAATTATAACTAATTGCTTCACTTTAACCACAGGGATGCCCACAACCCCTAAGAGCAAAGCGCACCCCCCTAAATATTGCAAAGACCTCCACAAAAGCAAAAGCTCCCCCCCCCCAAATGAGGAAAATACCCCTCAAAACACCCATTCCCTAAAAGTTTCAATAGCATGAAGTCTGCGTCATGATCCCCCCTAAGTGGGCACCCCTGTTAATCAAGAATAATTCATTTTTTTCATTAGGAAATAAATAGTAGTTCTTTATTATGATTATACAAATTTAATACAAAAGTTCATTTGTCTGTACTTTTTCTATATTTAACTCATTCACAAATTATTACTTTTCAACTTTTATTTTGTTCCATCTCACTTTGTTTCATATTTTTTCAGAAAGACGAAAATCTGTCAAAAGGCTGAAAACTTGTACCCCTGATCAGAACACTGAAAACCAACAATTCTGTACTTTACACAAAAACAGTAAATGGGCCATCCCACGAAAAAGCAGAAATTTTGTCCCACATGTGACAGATCTATATTTAGTTTCAAAACATTTAATAAGCCTAATTTTTTTTAGCCTAAGAAATCGCATGTGTATGTGTGATTTCTTCGGAAAAAGATATTTGTTTGTTACACTTTTAAAATATTAATTTTGGCGTAAAATATTGAGCTGTCACATGTGGGACAAAATATCCGATTTCTTGTGTAGTGGCCAGGGTTGCCAGATTTAGGAACAGTAAGTACGGGATAGGTTTCTAGAAGTGAAAAGGGGGGGGGGGTGATATTTTTGAAGTTGAGGGCAATTACTGCATATGGTGTATTTTTAAGGGGTGTTTCCCTACGTAGAACGTCTTTTCATGATAAATCTGAAAAATGCAATCGAAACTGAGCATTAAACTTTACAAAATGTCGCCGATCAAAGTATAAAAATATTTTTTATTGCTATTGACGATGTATGCGCAAAGATATACTCTTATTTACATTTGTCAATGCTCCAAGAGGAAGCAATCATTCGGCTTCTCATAGTCTGCCGCCAAAACAAAACCAAATTAAAACGAAAATAATTTTTGCGTTTGCTGCCACATGATTTTTTATTGCTCTTTATTCCACAAATAATGTCTCGTTTTGTTAAATATTGTTAGTAGCTAGAATACGGGACTTTAGCCGTCCCGTATGGAAGTTCCCTGGGACACGGGACAATTTTTAAAAATATTTTTATATAGCTATTTTTTTTATGACTGCAGCTTAGGAAATATCGGCTCTCTTCCCGAAAATTTTCCGAAACTGAAGTTTAAAACAAGCAGTTTTGGGTTATCTTTGTTGACGTTGCTAGAGGGAGGGAGATTCAATCATCTCCTATCGAAAGTTTTCGAAATTGAAGTTTAAAATGCAAATTTAGGCTGTCTTTGGTGACGGTAGGGGATCTGGCGACTTTCCTCCGGTAATTTCTAGGCACTATTATCAGGGGTCTGGCCAGAGGATATTTGGGTCCGTTAACGGACCCTTCACAAAAATCCGATCAACCAAAACGGACCTTTCACAAAATTCCGATCAAACAAAACGGACCTTTCACAAAATCCCGATCAAACAAAACTGACCCTTCACAAAATTCTGATAAACAAGATCGGATTTGTCAAATTGTTTATTGAAAGAGCAAATCTGAAAGCAAAATAACGCATATTTCTGTGTATAAACCGATAATTTTTGGAACCTTTTTTAAAGTCAAATTAGAGGGATCACCTTATACAAAATCGGCTAATTTTGAAAAAAAAAAAAATCGGCACTCTTGGAATGCTCCTGCAAACGATAAATAATGGCTACTGCCAAATAAATATAATGGTTGTTTGTTTTATCACAGCTAATTAGCAGCAGTGTTTTTGTAAACTTTTCTGAAAAGGCATTGGTAAGCACTTTTCTCCGCTCATGATTTAATAAACAATAATAATCTATATCTGCGAAATGAACTTAGAACTGCAAAGGGATAGTAAGGGTGAGGAAAAAATATGATCGCTTCAGATAGTGTTACCAACTTCAAAATTATCACCACTGAGTGTCTGGCGTTGAACCTTTATAATGACTTGATTAGAAAATATTCTCATCATTTTGCCAGCTTGTCAATATTTGCGTTTTTACGGTGCGGTGCGATGTTTAATTGTTATTTTGGGAGAAAATTATATGGGTTTTGATTTTTCGATGCTAACAAGGATGATTAACTTTAAATAAAGTCTTTTAATTACCGTATTTTTTTCTTTAGATGTCTACATTTTGAAAAATGCAATCTTTTAACATCCGATATGAGAATCACATTTTGTTCTTTTTTCAAGTTAGCTTCGCTTTATTAGGATTCAAATAAATGAAAAGTCTCTTTATTTCTGTTAGAACTCTCATTTCAAGTTTTTAAAGCAAAATTCCATTTTCTGTTATGAGTCAAAACTTAAAATGCTAAATAAATAGTTTATTTTATTTTATTTTTTGAGTCAACTGTGTCCACAGATATTAATGATATGTTTATTATAGGACTCTAAAATGCAATTTTAAAATAATTTTATCAAAAATATTTCTTTTACAAGCTGTTTTTATACTTTTGATGCCTTCACTTTGAGAATTGCGATCTCTTTGCATCCGCTATGGGAATTCGAATTTTTAATGATTATTACGCTTTGTTAAGAGGTAAACAATTGAAATATCTTCTTATTTTTGTTAAAATCACGGAATTTAGAAGTTTAAACCAAATTCTGTGCTTTTTAAGAGTGTCTTGGGTCAAAAAGTTAAATGCTGAACCCTATTCTGAATTTTATTTTATTTATTTATATTTTTGTTACAATTATTTTAAGTACTGTACAGAAATATGTCTAGTATAATTTAACATAATGTAGAATGGTAGATAAATATTGATACTTGAAAGAGCGATGCCCCCCCTCCCCCCGCCAAATATCAGAAAAAAAATCCAGAATGATTTTCTCGACGTAGAAGAGGAAAACACTCAACTTTAAGTTTAATTGATGCTGTTTGTGCCATCTCTAAATTCTAAACTTTCGTTTTAACAAAAAAAAAAGTTTTTTTTTTTGCGAAATTTTTTGATTTTTCACAAAATTAATTCCTTTTTCACAAAATTATTTGATTTTTCACAAAAAACGGACCCTGTGAAAAATCCTGGACAGACCCCTGATTATTTCAAAAACCTATTTTTTGCTATATTTGAAAATGATAGGGAAAACGTGAAACTATTCTGAACCGAAATATTTTTCGGAACTAAAATCTATTTTAGGCTATTTTTGGGAAGGAAGAGTTTTGGAGCTCTCAAGTGGATATTTCTAAAAGCACAATTTTATGCTATCTTTGATGACGTTAACAAAACTGGGAAGCTTTGGTGGATCTTTCGGATATTTTTCGATATTAATATCAGAAAAATACAACTATAGACTTTTGTCCATCTCACTTCGACGATTGATGGGTATATGCCCAAGCGCCGTGAAAAGTTACATAAGCCAGGCAGTTCTCCTACAGAGTTTTTTAGAAAATCGTTTTTTACACATTGTTTGATAACGATGGGACAAAGAGCGGGCTGGGGTTTAGTGTGCCCTTACAAACTGTTTTTTGAAACTGAGGTCAATTTCAAACTGAGGGGGGTGGGATTATGGGGCTCTCTAAAGATGCTAATTGAGACTATCTTTGGTAGTAATGTTTGGGAATAGAGGATTTCGGGGCCCTCCATCGTAAAAATTTCAAAAAAGAAATACGAAAAATGTCATTAAGCAAATTTTGATTACATTAAGAAGGTCTGTTCTCTAAAAACACATTTTGGATTTTAAAGTCAACATTTTCAGGCTATGTTTGATGAAGTTAAGGTGGAAGGGGTGAATCAGAGATTTAATTGGGTCCTTAAAAGATTGGTGGTTTAAACAGCAAATTTTTCCGAGATTAAAGTCCTAAAACTGCAATTTTAAGCTTTCTTTAGTCTCATCAAGGAGGTCATGGCATTCTTTTGGATCTTCGTTTTGGAGCCACGTTTAAATTTACTACCCGAGGCAAGAGCCCTTATCTGAAACAATGCAGTTCATTCGTAATTTTAATTTGAAAAAATGCTGTAAAGGGGGAAAATTACAAAATTTTAGTTTGTTATTCATATATGTTTGACTCTCAGGGGAGTCGCAATCTTCCAGTCTCTCCACGCATCCGCAATTGTTGAAAACAGAATTTGTTGTTTGAAATGCTTGTGACAGTATCTAATCAGTATAGCTTTTTAAAAATATAATGTATAAATATGTCTTCACTGTTTATGTCTATAAAAGTTTGGGGGGTAAACATTAGTGGCCGCCCTGGGCCCTGAGTGCTCCATTTAGTAGGCACCCTTTCATGCTTCAGGAGGGGGCCATTTCCCTCCCCTGTATCCGTGCCTAATTACCGGTTCTGTCACAAATTTTGCAACCAAATGAAGCATGTGTGTAAAGAGTTTCACTGGGCCAACAAATTTTTAACTCCCTGCTCTTATTAATTTATGTATAGATGAACTTATGAGGAAAATTCCATACAAATTGTCCCACACGTGACCGTAGAATCACCCAAATAGAGCAGTGGCAGAAAGGACTAGGGCGTAAACATTACTTTCGCACAATTTTACAAGACGTATGTCTGTAATTCTAATAATTAACTTTAACCTACTCTTGTGTTGCATAAAATTTTAACTTATATGACTCTTTATCCGGGGGAAAAAAAAAAAAACATGGTTTGCAAAGAATAACAAATTACAACAAACGATTTCTCTCACTTCCCTTGCTATTAATAATTATGTGTCGATAATTTCCTGATTCACGAAAATCAGGACTAGCAAGGAAATATTCGTTGATTGTGCAATATATTAAGCACATTTCTACAAAAACAAATTTAAGAATTGTGCAAACTTTAAACTGAGATCGCTTGGGAATCATCAGATGTTTAGGAATGAATATTTATTCTACAAATTATCGTTTGATTAAATAATAAAGTATTTAAGTATTTATATGAAGTGACAAAATCAATGTTTACATAGCTTTTAGAACTAATACATGATCAGTATGACATATTTATTACGTAAAACGCCAAATTTTATTGAAAATTGTATGAAAAAGGAAAATAATGACAGATATTTATATTTTTTGAAATGTAAAGGAAGAAAAATTTGAAACTCTTACCTAAAGCGACAGTGCGATTGTTTTTCTTGGATCCTTTTCCGTTAGTTTTAGGCATTTCGTTAGATGGCGTGGAGAATTAAGTTTCTGTTTCATGAAAAAGTTTAGTTTCGGTTTTTTGTTTTGAAGAAAATTTTAAAAAATAAAAAAAATAATTAAAAACTCGTAGAAACTTTAAAGAACCCATCTGACCACCACCAGCGCTGGCCTCCATGGCCACAAGAGCCATAAGCTCAACGGCAAATGCGCCTGCGCTGAAGTTGCTAAAAATCGCTTGCATAGCCTCAAAACCATGTTTGAATTACTGATAATAAAGCAATCACACTGCATAAATAAATTAAAGCTCAAATTTCCGAGTTAAGTAGTATTTTAAAGCAATAGCTTTCGATAATAATTTAGAAAAATACAAGAAATAAATTGACGATAATATCCACTTGCATTCGTTGGAGAGTATAAATAAAGGATTCTGGGATCAACTGAAGTGCAGTGAGGAAAAAAATGATTTTAGGATACCCAAGGTAGTCAGTCGGTCAGCGATGAGAAGGTTTTCTTATACAGTTTTTAGTTGAAAAATAAAAATTTTAAACTTTTTTGAATGCAAAAGTTGAATTTGAAGTGAAAATTTGTGTGTGGTGCAGCTTTCCAGAATTAGATTGTTTCACCATGATCGCAGTATCAACGTTTCGGAAAATGAAAATAGATTGTATTTTAATCTTCAGCCTTCATTTCTCTGCAAATATATTTGAATGGCCTAAAATTGATGCTTGCTCTTTGACATAATTTCCCTCTTTCATGTGACAAAAGACGTGAAAAAGTTTGCAAAGATACCACTGTGATAGCACGTTGAAGAGCATCCAAAGATGGATTGGTTAGTGTGAGAAATTTCTCCTTAAAAATTAGTCCCGAATTCTGTCAAATAATCTCCCAAAATGTGGAATATGATGTGTGATGTTATGCCGACGATCGCCGAGGACAGTCTGGGGCAAAGGGGCGGTCAATTTTCGGCGGATGAGGCCAATTTCGAGCAACTCATGGTGAATATTTTGGACGAACGTGACAAGCTTTTGGAAACTTTGCGGGATACACAGGAAAATTTGGCCAACACTCATATCAAGCTCGGCGATTTGGGTAAAGAGAAAGAAGCTTTGCAGAGGCAATTGCAAGCAAATTTACCTCAGGTAAAAATTTAATATTAAGTCTATATTTTTTTTCTTTTCCATATTATATAAATTTTTATGGTAAAAAGTTCAAATTTTAAATATTTTATATTAAACAGCATTATATCTTAAAAATGGTTATGTTGTTTTTTTAAATCTTTAATATTGATGGGTAAATGATGAATTTTTTCATCAAAAAATCTTTTTTCAACTAAAAAAAAAAGAAGATAGATAAAATTCAGTAATCATGCTGAGTAACACAATGTTTTAAAATTCAGAAAAACCAATATTTCAAATAATGTTTTTTTTTTAAACCTATTTTTTGCAATATGTGTGAAATGTTAGATATGTAATATTAATGCTGTGGAAATAAAATATCACAGAATCTAAAAACAATTCTATACCATAAATTAATAAATAATTTTTTAATTAATATTGAATAATGAATCAAACTACTTTATAATTTTATTCATTGCTTATTTTTGTCATTGAATAACACCTAATTTTAATTTACAAGTTTTATCTGAATTTCATTGAGTTCATGCAATGTTGTTCAAAACTTGTTTCTAAAGATATTTGATATAATTTTTTAAAAACCTGGATCCAAAAAATTTTACTTAAACCATTGCAAAATATTGTGCAGATATATTTTTTGGATATAAACTCCGGGTTTTATTTCGAGAAAATTTAATAGATTATGACTCCTTTCGCCCATCCATGTAACTTTCATGAACAATATCATCTTTTATATTTTAGCTTTCTGGTTTTGTGGTTCAACCAGCAGTGCCATAAATTAAAATTTTTGGGAGGGCGGAAATTCCCTATTTGCCGAATGTAATTCCAAAATTTTCCAATGATAAAATACGGGTGGGCAACACACATAAAGACATCTAATCAAAATAGTCATTCGGGCAATTGCAATAATGTCCCAAAGTTGGCGAATTATCAGAAAAACATTACCAAATAAGAAATTTTTTCTGCAAGTTACAGTGACCTCCTATTGGAACGTATGTCCCTGGGTTTCGACACCTTAAGTTTGTCAAGTTCTAGATTTCATATCTCTTTATTGCCCAACAGTATTTCACTAGGCATATAAAAATCCTGAAATTCTGCAAATATTGGAGAATAAACTCTTAGATTGATTATTGCAATATTCTTTTATAATTTACAAGTTTTTTATATTATTATTATGCTCTAAAAACCATCAACATTTTCCAATTGAGACAGAATATATGAAAATATGCTCTCCATACAGGGCTTGATAGAGGAATGTTTCCCCTTCATAAGTATGGTGCCAATCAGGGCTGTCTTAAGAGATGACGGTACCCGGGGTGAATATTTTCTAGCTACCTCACCCCTAAAGATAAAGTTGGTTATAATACATCAGTACCCATTAGATGAAAATTTATAGGTCTTCTTTCAAAGCCGCCAAAATTGGACTAACAAGTGCTACAGACATACAATGCAAAAGTACCAAACAGTTTGTATTTTAATTTTCATGATCACGTAATTGAACTTGAAATTTGAAATCTATGACTGTCATATAATAAAAGCAACAAATAAATCTGTAATTAATATCTATTATGTGTTAGCATTAAAAAAATATTTTAAAAAAGAAATAACATTAAAATACTAAATTGTATGAAGCAAAAGCTCACTTTATGACATCCTCGCGTATCTTGGTGCCCAGGGTAATTACCCTGCTCGTCCTCCCCATTTAAAGTCGCTGGTGCTAATGTTCCTTAATGAACTCCCCAAAGGGTCTGAAGAATATAAACCAAGGCTTGTCAGAAAAATTTGAGCATATGCGTTTGCCGAAACCGAATGAACACTCATCGGGACACAAAACCCTTTTGTTTGACTTTCAGTGAACCTCTTCGGACACAGAATGATGACTGCATAACGACTTTCATGCTGTTTCAAAAGAATATTTTCAGTTACAGAAACAGATGAAAAAACATGTAGGATGACATTCTAAAATTTCGGTCTTTCCTAGTTACATGCACATTTTCGGTTTGAGAAGGTAGTTTAGTGTGTTTGATTTTGTGCCGCAAAACCAGGAAATCCAGGGTTCAAATTGCAATATTGCAGTTGCTACTCTGAGAAACAAGAAGAACTGGTTAGAATTGTGACAACTTTTCTGGGCCTCAACAATTATTTGAAGAGAATTTTCTTAGTTTTCATACAAAATATACAAATGCAAGTACTACAGCTGTCTTTAAAATGAATAGAAGTACCTTGGGGACCCCCCTTCCCTCCCCCCACTCAGTAACATCAGTAAGAGTAGGAAAACCAACGGTATAAATACCTGATTTAGCAACACGTTGCAGACACCTGTTTCAGGGCTTCAAGGAACCCCTTTTTCAATGCAGAGAAGTGTGAGCTTTTGGATATAAAATCATTGAGGAATGCAGCAAGGTGTAACAACAAGCAGTAAAAAACTAAAATAGGTAATTAACTATAGAACTAAAACAAAATGAAACAAAGAGAACCAAAATTTATTACATTATTCCCCTTCTAGAAAAACCGTCAAGCAATACTTTTTTCAAAAAGTCTTATATGCTATTAATTTTGATATTGTAAATGCAACTGCTAATTAATAAAATAGCAATGGATTTTATGTTTGAAAAACTGTAACAAACTAATTGTAGAATGGCATAAAAATAGGATAAATTAGAAAAAATTGAAAGTAGTTGAGGAAAAAACAAAACGTGTATGATGTCATCCACAAATGATGTCATGGTTAAGGGAAGTTAGAGTTGGTTAAATTATGACAGTTTGTGACACAGTAGAGGGAAGGGATAGTGAGAAAGTGAAACATCACACATTATTCGTAACAATATGTTTATGCATTGCAATATAGTGTGACTATGACAAGAGGAGAGGATGGAAGGAGGCAAAGCGAGGTAACTGGAGAAAAATACAATATTGCTTTGCGATCAATGGTGAAACGTTCGATTGAATTTTAATTATGTCATACTAAATCATCTGTATTGCATACTTTGTAAATTTAGACTAGGTTTAAATTTAAAAAAAAAAAAAGAAAAACGTATCGCAAAGTTATTTGTAGCCTTAGAATTCTTAAAATTTCTTAAGCAAAATACTTGAGTAAAAGTTAAAATATCTGTAGCTGACTTGTTGTTTGGGGAATCAGACCGACCATTTGTCCCCCTCCCCTGGGTTAAAAACATAACGCATGTAATTAAGGACTCACCTCTCTCTCCTTCCACCCAGAAACTTTGAAATGAGGGACCTGATCTGCAATGACAATTTTTTTTTTCTTTCAAAATTTTGAGCATTAAACTTGGCAACTAAGTATCTAAACTCTAGGCATCAAATCAGAATTTTTGGTCTAACATGTGACTAATGGCCAATTATTTCTAATGCTGAATTCAAGTTTTAGAATCCTAGAGTAGGACCTGTTCAGCTAGCCAAGCATGTTCTCCCCATTTTTGTGTCATTAGCTTCCTACTTTTTGTTTGAAGGGCATCACAATTTTTGAGTGGATGAAAAGGCAGCAATATTGTTTTACTGTTACATCTTTCTGTGTAGTTCTGTATTATGCAAATTAGTGTTTTCTCTGTGACTCAATCGGGGATTTGAAAATGATTGAATGAGATGATGAAAATGATTTTTACAGAATTTCAAATCATTTGTGGGTGGGAATTGGTCAGGGTGTCCTGATTAGTAAGGCATTGTGCTACTGTGTGTTGCAGGTTCAATGTTAAATCTAGTTGTAATTTCTAAGTCCTCCGAATTCCCCTTCCCAATCAATACTTCAGGGAGGGCTGGATCAAAGTTACTTGTCTTCAAGTCTAGATAAAAGAAACAGAGCTGTCTTCAAGTCCCCCATCCACCCAGTTAAGCCACATGTAGTGGTAGGCATGAAGGACCCTGAAGTATTGTAATGTGGGTGGGAATCTCTGGTTCAGACTATTTACAAGAGTGGATTTGTGAAATTTTGGTGGAAATCCCGCTCTAAATTTTAAAACCTTTTGAATTATGCAAGATGTTTTACACATGCATACACATTTTCAAATCTATATTCTGAAATCAAGATGAAATAATTAGAATCAAATTGAAGATGGTGTGCATGAATAGTTAGAACTTTGAGTAGGAAATGCTATTCAAATACAATGCAAGTGCAAGGAAGTAAAAACAGGGCCTGCTGCCAGTTCAGAAAAAGTTTCAAAAGATTCTCTCATTATATAAAGTCGGAAAGAGGAATGTACCAAGTTAGTAGGTGGACTTTCATTTTTACATTATGGTTCCAAACATAGAAGGCCTTATCTTGAGTTGAGATAGGGAGTAATGCAGTTTAAAGATGCAAAATTTTCTAAAATTTTTGCAAGAAATGTTTTTCTTGGAAAAATAGAAAAAATGTTTTTAAAGAATTAAAATGAAATTTAATAGTTATATTTCCCTACAAAATTTAACATGTGCTAAATATTTAAAAATGCATGCTGTCTGGATTCTTTTTAAAATCTGAGAATTATGCATAAAATATTTGCTACTAAAATATCCTTTCTGTTTTCTAACTGCCGGTAAATTTCTACCAAAAGTTATCCAAATTATTTAAATCATCCTTCAGCCGTTAATTTTGAGTAGAATGAAATTTTTATAAATTGTTAAATCATTCTTTGAGTTTTTTAAAACATTTTTGTTAATTGTGAGATTTTAAACAGGAAGTTGTATTTCTTTTCCTACAAAAAGTTTGTTACACGATACACGCATTTACATACATGTGTACTGGTTATGTACACACGCACGTTAAATGAAATTATATTAAAATATTTAACTTAAACATTTCCACTAATTGATGTTATTGATATGAATATGTCCTGTGTATACCTTTACAGCTTTAGTGAGAAAAGTAGCAAATAATACTTTGGTGCATAGGGAAATTAAATTATCTTATAGCTTACCATAATGCAAGTTAGTGTTTTCATAAGGATATTAAACAAATAATGAAAAAAAAAATTGGAAAGAAAACATTATAAATTTCTGAGTGCATTATTTTGCAATTAAAATTTTAAATTTTTTTGTGTTTTCTCGAGCGGGAATAAATTTCTCCATTATAAAAAGAAAAAAAAACTGTTTTTTCGATCGTTCCCATCTCTAATGCAGTTGATTTAAATTTATTCGGATAAATAGCGTTGGTAGTATTGATTTGTCACAGAGATGTGTGTGTGCACTAGAACTAGAGGTATGTAAATCCCGATGAGAAATAAAATGATGAAAAATTGCCTTTTCGAATGGGGTTGAAAATGTGTAATAGCGAGAAGCTGTGGTTATTTGCGATGTGGGGATTGTTATTGGTGATTTATTCATAAATTGGACCTGTGACCCATTTCCGGTTGACTCTTTCTTTCTTTCTTTTTCTTTCTTTTTTTTGTAAATAGAAAATTGAGCTTTGAGTTAAATTTTACAGTAGAAAACTTCTGAAGTAAAAGCATGTCTGAAGCAACCAAACTCTGTAAATGTGTTTTTGCCTTTTCAACAGTGTTAGCGCAGAGAAAATACAATATAGGAAAATTTTTATCCTATGCCGCTGTGCAAAACAGGGTTCGACAACCGTTCTTGGTGGAGAGTTATCCTTTAAAAAAAAAATTTTTTTTTTGGTCATTTATGATATCAACACGGTTGAAAAGAATTCGCTTTAAACATAAAAATTATAGTTACGATAAAAACAAACACTTCTTAATCAACTTGGTATGTTCTTCTAGTCTATCATTTGCGTATTTTTATGAATTATTTTTGTGTATTATACTTCAATTTCGCGAATCAAATAGGTCACTTTGATAAACGCTGAAAACTGAGTTTGGTTGTAGCTACAAGGATGAAATAAATACAGCCCAAAATTTGCGACCTAAAAGATCCATAAAATTGCCTTTTAACGTATTAAAAGATGTCCTAAAGACCAGCAAAAAATGCCCTTAAAATAAAATTGCCCTGTTGATTAAAGAAGAATATCAGTTTAAAGCGAAGATCTTTTCTTAAAATTACAGTGATATTAAAATATTTTAATGGAAACCGATATCTTTTTATTGAAAAGTTGAAAAAAAAAGTAATTAAAAAAAAGGAAAAAATAGTGGAAATCGTTATGAGAACATCAAAAACGTTCCCTCCATTTTATAAGTTCTAATCTTTACTAATATTATAAAGAGAGAGGACGAATTTTTGTGTGTTTATATGTTCGAGGTAATCTGTGGAACCACGGCACCTACTTAAAAAATTCTTTCACTGTATGAAAGATGCCTTCTCACTGAGTAACATAGGCTATAATTCGAAAAAAATCCGATAATTAGTTCTTTTTTTATTCCAATTTAGGCCCAAATTTCACGCAAATTGCCTATTATTGGCTATTAAAGGGGTGAAAAATTACTTGCACATATTAATATTATGTATCGTTGAAAAGGGTAGAATTTTCCGCGTTCTAAGCAGTTTGTTTCGATACTCTAACTTCATTACGACGGGAGTAATTAGCGTTTTTAGCTCGAACTTTTTTAGGCTTAACTGAAATTTAGGCACTACTTTCTTCATTAAATCTATCAATAAAAAGTAAAGGAATAGTCCCACAGTTTTCTTTTTGACACCATTGAAAAAAGCTACATTTTTTACTCCAGAAATATCTCGACCTTTGGTCGAAAAAAATTAGCTTCTATCTTCAAAGGGAAAAAAGTTACAAGCGTTTTAAAATCAATTTCGAAATATGTCATTTTGATTAAGGTTGTCAACTATTTTATTTTCACGTTTCCACGGTTACGCTTTTTGAATCCATTGTTTATTTCCTCAGTCTTATTTTATTTCATGTTTCCATGGTTACGCTTTCAAAATCCATCTTTCGCATTTTAATTTCTTAAAAGTATTTTAATATCTGTCATCAATGTTTGGAAGGGTAATTTTGCGTGGTGTTTTTTTTTTCTTTTATTTAACCCTGATTGTTGAATATATATCACTCGACACAATTTTTATTCTCAAGGTAGACCGGGCAAAGCCGGGAAATGCAGCTCTTAATACATAAAGATTTGAAAGCTACTGATAAAGTGATCATATACCTTTTTGTTTGTTTGGCGAAACATTTATTATTGCAGAAGAATAATATAATAGTTCAAAAAACTAAAAAAAACACGCTTTCGTAGCAAAATGAACTAAAAAGTGAAAAATAATCTTTGGATGATTGTAGTTGACCAATCACTTAATTTTAATGTAATACAAAAAAGCGTGGGGTGCTGTCTATTTACATTTTTGCTTGGAAAACAAATGACAGAAATTCAAGACAAAAGAAGTCCCCCACGCTTTTTTGTATTACATTAAAATTAAGTGATTGGTCAACTACTTTCATCCAAAGATTATTTTTCACTTTTTATTTCATTTTGCTACGAAAGCGTGTTTTTTTAGTTTTTTGAACTATTATATTATTTTTCTGTTTTTTAGTCTTATGTTGGAGAATTATCAGGCGACGAAATTATTTATAAACCGAGTGCGAAATAATATCTTGAAGTTAAGACAAGGGCACCCCGATGGGAAGCTACTGTGAGTCATCAATGTATGTTTGCGGAAATCATATTTATCCCAACAAAACATAAATGTGAAAAAGAAGCCAAGTTCGATCGAAATGAGGTTCGAGGTAGACGGTGTCCCCGACAAAAAATAGTTCAAATCTAAACTGTTACCAAGTTCCATAGCAGTTCCACATAGATGTTGGATTTTCCCATGTTCTTCAATTCATTTAGAAAACAATTTTTTACTTTCTTTGATAATGGATTTTAAACTTGCGGCAAGTTCTAGTCATCGCTATTTTTTTTTCAAACCTGCCAAGTTTTAAATCCATTATCAAAGGAAGTGAAAAATTGTTTTCTAAATGAATTGAAGAACATGGGAAAATCCAACATCTATGTGGAACTGCTATGGAACTTGGTGACAGTTTAGATCTGAACTATTTTTGTCGGGGACATCATCTACCTCGAACCTCATTTCGACCGAACTTGGATTCTTTTTCACATTTATGTTTTGTTGGGATATCATTACTTTTTGAAAAGCTAAATCAAATGTTATGTTCTAATTCAGACAATTATAAACGCAAAAGAGTATAGAACTATATGATTTCTTTTTTTCCCCTGCTTTTACGGTTCACTGGTTTGCAGTTTCTCTTTATTAGAAGTTTTGAAGAAATTTCGATAGCTGGGGACTTGGTGCGATCGCCAATTTTAGGCAGTAATCGTCTGTTTTCCCCATTTATCAGCAAGGCCAAAGTACATTAGTTCTTGGTCTTTGACGTCCTCAGATTTGTCGACAATTAGGAAAATTGCTGACTCATCTCAAAATCTGTCTGGAATTTATTGTTCAGGGGGATAATCATAACGTAGATCGTAAAATATGCAGAATTGGCGAAAATATTTCTCAATTGTTGAAATTATTGCTGCCATTTTTGCTCCTCTTGTAAAATGTTGCATTTAATTCAGATCTAAAGATTTTATAAATTTTAAAGCTGGTTATTTTTGATTTTAAAGGCTTAGCTCTAGATTTGCAATTTTAAATATTTGATGGATCATTTTTTATTTTAGCGGAATTTAAAGTATCGTTCAAAGCCCCATTTTGGTTAGAAATTTAATTGTTAATTTAAAACATCAACAACCTTGTTTTGGCAACGTTTGACGAGCACTTTTGTTTTGATTTATTTGGCGAAATATTTTGCAATCGAGCGGTAAAGTGATTACGCCGTGATGCTCATAAAAAATAGCGTAATTTTTTGGCTACTTTAATGTAGTTTTTTTTTTTTGACTTTTTAGATTTTTCCCTTTACATACGCATGAAAATCTAGGAACTACTTTGATATACCCCCCCAAATCAGAAATTTGGCGACTTTTTTTGTTTTTGTTGACACAAAACTTTGTTGCCACAAAAATTGTTGCCACAAAACTTTAAAAAAAAATTCAAAAAATGGTACAAAATACATGAAAATACTAAATTTGGCACCAGCAAAAACCTAAAAGCTGAAAAAAACCTAAATTGGCAACACCAAAATAAGAAACAGCAACCCTAAAAAGTCGGTAGGGAATGCCAGATTTGGCGCGTAGTTTTTGGGGGTGTATATCAAAGTTATACCAAAATCTATCTTTATGCCAAATTTCAAGTATGTGAGGCACTTGGAAGTTCGTAAACATTTTGATGAGTGAGTGAGTGAGTCAGTGTTAAAAATGACACTTTTCAGATCTTAATAATTCCATAACTATAAGAGGTACACTCATGAAATTTAGGATTATAGGTCTACTATGCAGCTCTATTAGACATACAAAATTTCAAGCACGTAGATTTAATAGTTTTTGAGAAATAAGGGGGTCAAAAGTAGCTTGAAATGGTTCGTACACACTGACAAATGTGTCGCCTGATTTCGGAACTTGGCTGACACACTGCCGTGTGTCTAAATATTACTTTGAAAATTTGAGATTCATTTGAATAAAAGTTTTGTTCAACAATGGTCTGATCAGCAATGAATTTCCAATTGAAGGCTCACCTAAATTTTGGCATGAAATTAGTTCAAAACAATTATATTTCATGTTCTAATTACCGTGGAACATTGGAACAAATTTTGTCTGATGCAGAAAAATTAAAGGTTTTTGTAGATATTTTTAAATAATTTTTGCGAGCCTTTTTTAATGTATTTTTTTAAATTTTTCCTTTTCCACATTGTTGGATTTATGCCAAAATATTGATTAAAATTGGAGGAAACTAACAATTAAAAGAGTTAAATAATTAATTTGATTATAGAATATTGTATTGTCATTGGGTCTGAGGTCACGTGCCAAGTTTCAAAGAAATCCGATCGCAGGAAGTGGCCGAAATTTGAGCTGCAAGATTCCGTTACAAGATACATACATACAGGTGAAGCTAATAAAAGCGTATTAAAAAACATCCGCTCCACTCGCAAAAGGACTGGGTTCCGGTAGCGTGGTCGTTTGGCGCGTTAGCAGCTGAGCAGTTTAGTCTAGGATTATTGTTTTAAGGCAACCGTTAATGAAATTCATTGTTTTAGCGATTTGTTTTGAAAGAAAAGAAACTTTTATTTAGTTTTTATCCGAGTGAAATGTACGACGTTTTCTTCTTTTTTTCTGACAATGATTTTGAATGTTCCACGGAATGTTTTTTTTTTTTTTTCGTTAGACGGATGGATTATGATAGCGTGGTTGCTGGGCAAGTTTAGCGATGAACATTAGAGTTATGGAATTATTTTTACATTTGAAAGATATTATTTGATGTCTTTTTTTTGTTTATTTGGCGAAATATTTTATATTGCAGTAAAAACCGCTTCACTCGCTAAATAGAGTTTTAAAGCAAATGTAAATCTAATTGGACGAAAATTTTTAACTTTCAGAGAAACTTAAAAAGTTTTTTTTTTTTTGAAGAGGTGAGTACGCATCAGAGGGGGAGGGGGCTTCAATTTTTTTATTCAACGGACCTCCATTAAATTTTTAGCACCGGCATCGCTGTGCGGGTACTGCTAGTTTTAAATAAAGGGAAATAGTACAGTGCCGGCAAAAAAAAAAAAAAACTTTACATTTAGTTGGCAATTTAAAAACTTAACATGCAAACTTCTTGGCCTGATTTTATTTGGTATGCTCCCTAGTTATTTGATCGAATTCCGAATATGATTGTGGCTGAATATATGGTATTCGGCCAATTCCCAAGTAAAAAATCACGACAAGAAAAAGTTATGTAAAATCTTTAATCGCTACCCAATTGTAAAGATTTTTTTTTTTTTTTTTTTTGCCAGTGCTATACAAACTATGTAGAATTTATTTTTATATTTTTGTGAAAGTATCTCTTATACCCACGGAAATATAAGCATTTGTTTCAAAAATGCAAATTTTATTTTAAGGTTTTCGACTCATAGCACGCAGAGTTTTCCGTCAACCGTTACTAAACTTTCAGAATATTTGACAGCATACAAGAGACACATGTAATAACATTTGAAATTAAAATATTGAAAATTTGTTGAAACATGAACGTTTAAAGCAGTTGAGTTTTTCACTGCGCATGCGCGAAGGGTATCAATATATAACCTTCATAATCCAAGCCCAGATAGATTCTACACCTCGTGATAAAATTTCTGCTCGATATCTTAAAAATTTAAAAAGTTATCAGCGATCTAATGAGCCGAATTTTAATTCTTTGATAGGCGACGACTAGTGAAGGATCGTTCGCAAACTGGTAACACTTGCTTGCCGTCATTCAGTGTGATTCGTGAAATTCGGCTCATTAGATCGCTGATAACGTTTTGAATTTTTAAGCTATCGAGCTGGAATTTTATCATGAGGTGTAGAAGCTATCTGGGCTTTGGATATGAAGGTTATAAATTGATATCTTTCGCGCATACACAGTGAAAACTCAACTGCTTCAAACGTTCATATTTCATCAAATTTTCCATATTTTAACTTCAAATTTTATTGTTATGTGTCTCTTGTATGCTGTCAAATATTCTGAAAGTTTAGTAACGGTTGACGGAAAACTCTGGGTGCTCTAGCGCAGTGGTGTTAAACTACAAATAGTGGTAATTAAGGGGGACCCTGAAGTGTCAGCAGAGAATGTCCCGCGGAGGAAAATTTTTGATATCAATGAGAATATTGTGCCAATATCCTCCTAATATGGAAGCTACTGTAAATGTTATGGAAGAGGATGATATTGAACTGCCTTTTTTTTGGCCGGCTAGCAACAAATATTACAGTGTTATAGAAATGTATGACAACGGAAATTTTTCCGTTTCATGCAAACTGTGCCAGCTCAGCAAAAAACTTTCGATATCAATGTCATCCGCTTCTGTACTTACGCGAGGGATGCGTTCCAAGACTTCTCGCGTAGGTTGAAATTTCGCATTGTGGAAAAGGGAAATTTCGCATTGTGGAAAAGGGTATCTATACGGTTTTTCATGAACATACCAATTATTTTAGACATATGAAACATTCTTCAAGCAGTTTTAACCATTTTCTGAACTTCCTATTACCGAATTTAAACATAGAGAGCTGAAATTTTACTGTACTTAAAAAAAAAATGCTGTGTTGAATAAAAATACGGTTAGGATGCACAAAATCAATGGGAGAGAAAGGCATAAAATGAAACAGTACGGTACGTATAGTATGTTGCAATAATAAAATGCAGCACTACAATAGTAGTGTATAGTAGATACAGTAATTATATTCGATCGACGCACGTTATAGTTGTTCAAGCATATCGAAAATCTTTAAATTTCTTTAGTTCTCAGAAACTTTCTATTTTCCCTTCCATTATCAAATTTTAGATAAACAGCACGCTTAAGTGAAATAATGTTTCATCAACTTCATATTTAGAATGGAAAAGATGCGGAGTGGCTATTTGTAAATTAACAAAGCGATGTTTCGACTAGTATAGTGCTGGGCACTTTTGCTTTCAGTGATGCTAAAGGGAAAGTCCATTCACGAAACTAATAAAGTACCCAATAGAGAAGGTGATACTAAAGCCTTGAGACTCCCTTCCGAAAATTTTCGTATTGTGGGGTGTGGCATTAGAGTTAGCTCCAAAATTCGTTACTCGAGAAAAGCTTGCAATTTAGCCATATCGCGTAGGTCTAATCACGTTGTAGTGTGAGTCCACTGTAGCTTAATATTGCACACTAAAGTAAAGTAAGCATTCTTACTTATGTTTTATATTTCGGATATTTATTAATATTTTTAACCGACTTCAAAAAAGGAGGTTATGATTTCGTCATGCGGCTTTTTATGTGTGTTTTCGGATTATTCCAAAACTACTGGTCCGATTTGAAAAAAAATTTTTTGTTTGGAAGGGTATACTTCCCAGATGGTCCCATTGTAATTTGGTCTGGATCTGATAAGGGGTCTCGGAGAAATCCAAGAAACTTTGAATTTCATACGCTATGGATAAAATCAGCTTACCTCAGCGGGCGGATTACGTCACAGGTCACGTGGTGTTTCCGTGACCAGTGTATTTTCTCAGCAAAGGTTTTGCCTTCGTCTTGAACGAGAATTCTCGCGGTATATGGATGATTAATTTTCGCCGCCTGTTACTTTTTACTTATAGGTGTTACCAATGTTTTACTATGTAGCAAAGCAGTAAATTAAACATATTTTGCTACTTTAATAGCTGAATCAATTACCTTAATACTATTTTTAACTAAAATAACTTAATTTATGCACTAAAATGTGTTTTTTTTTTTTTTTTGATAATTCAGTTTTCAAACATATTTAGTGTTCCATCCAAGGGGAATTAAATACAGAACACCCCTCCCCCAATGATTTAACTTAAATTATTTAATAATATTTTGTAACTGGTGTCTGATTTTTCAAGTTTGACCAGTATTCTAGATTTACTATTTCACAATGCTGCCAGTTTAATTTGAAATTAGGGTTATTCTAATTAGCAGGCTTCGAAAAAAGGAGGAGGCTCTGAACTCGTCAGATTAGTTTTTTCTTTGTACAATGTTCTATAAATACTCGAAGACGCTTATACCCAGGGGCGTGCACGGGGGGGAGGGGGTGAGAAAGAACATTTGTTGACCTGGGCCTGAGAATGAAGAGGGCCCAATATTTTTGAAAATTGGGGTGAACTATATGGGTAAAAACAATATGGAGAGGGGCCCGGAAAAGTCATTTGTGACTGGCCCCAAAATTTCTGCGCACGCCCCTGCCTGTACCGATTAGGATTTTTTTTTTTTTTTTTTAAATGTTTGAAACGGTATAGTTCCTCGGCGGTCTTATGGCAATCAAGTTCGAGTTTGATGAAATTGAGAGAACTCTTCAAATATTATACTCAGATTTAAAGCGATTTGAACTTCATTCACTTTGTATATCGTCTCAGTAAACCGGTTTTTATGTTTTTTTTTTTTTTTGTTAATGGATAGGGGGTGGTCTAACTTTACTTAAAGGTTACAAATCTTTGATTTATCCTATTTGTTGCTTAGAGAGAAATGTTATGGGTAAAAAAACAATAAATTTCATTTAATTTCCCTCACGAACGATTAAATATAAAACCCATTGTTAAAAAAATTCCATAAAACAAAGGTATGTGTTTTCTTTACCCATAGTTAAAGAAAGTATTAAAAAACATTATTATTAATATTAATCAAAATGAACATTTTGAATCAAGGATTCTCTGCAGCAAACGTAAAATTCATTCCAGTGGAATTTTTTAGCTTCATCTATAATGGGGGCATTTGAAGAACTATGCGACTTTTATCACGAGTTTTGACACGCAAACTTGAACACTCTTGTGAAACATAAATTACAATTTTACAATTTACCATGTTACAATTTATATTTTACAATTTTACAACTTGCAATTTACAGTTTATTTGTAGCTTGGGACACCGTAAAAATTTAAGTGGTTCGAACTAAATACCGAATTCAGTCTACATTTTTCATTAGAAATGAGATCGATCAATTGTTGCATTTCTGCTAATGCTCGTTCATCGTGAGGTTTAGTTAAAAGTTTAAAGGGTTCTAAATCAAATCGAGTTTTTTTTTTTTTTTTTCAAGTCTTGACTATGCTGAGAGCTACGTATACTCGTCCTTTTGCAAAGTTCTATTTTCCTAAATCTATGACAACTTTATCGAGGGTTTATGTGATACGTATTGTTGTGAAATATAATTTACAACTTTTAACTTAAAGCAATTTCTGTTGTTTTGTTTTAGTGACTCGTGCATTTGCTTTCGGAAAGCAAACTTTGATGAAGTCGAATTAATTATAGAGACAACATTTTTTGTACATAGTTACGCATTTGAAAAAGGCTTTCTTCACAGTCGTCGGAAGTCTCTGAGACGCTGTGGTCTATTTCTTCCTCTATCGTACTCATCTTAGTTGTTTTCAGACTCATGTGTTCGACGTTTGCGTACTCGACTTGCGCGTAAGAAAGGCCTCAGCGTCATTGCACATACTCTATCCTACGAACTTATTTTATATTTACACCATTGATAAGCAAAAAATAAATTATTTTTAAATAAAAAAAATAGCCTTAAAAAAACACAAAGGAACTAAAAAGCAAAAAATAACCGATTACACTTACATACTATTTCCTATCCACACCTAGAAATGAAATTTATTTTACAATTCCAGTACAAAAATCAATTAAACTAATCACCCAATTATAAAATAAATACTGATTTTAATTACTATACAATGAATTATTTTAAATACCTAACTAATTATATACGATCTCTTAATTTTTAATAACCTTTTGAAGTCGGGGCCTCCTATAAACTACTACCTAACGTATCTGAGTAGGTTTAGTTTTAAAGACTAATTTCGTGTTCAGTTAAATTAGTGTTTAATTCAGGATCAGTGGGTTGTCAGTTAGGTTAGGTAGTAGTTTATAGGAGGCCCCGACTTAAGGGTTATTAAAATTAAGAGATCGTATATAATTAGTTAGGTATTTAAAATAATTCATCGTATAGTAATTAAAATCAGTATTTATTTTATAATGGGTGATTAGTTTAATTGATTTTTGTACTGGAATTGTAAAATAAATTTCATTTCTAGGTGTGGGTAGGAAATAGTGTGTATGTGTAATCGGTTATTTTTTGCTTTTTAGTTCCCTTTGTTTTTTAAAGGCGGTTTTTTTTATTTAAAAGTAATTTATATTTTAAATATGAGTACCGTTTGGAATATTTTTCCTATTTCTTTATTGTTTTCGATTTTACTGATAGAGTGTTGATATATCAACAAAATGAAAGTAAATTATTAAAAATTGTAAATTTTGGAGATCATTCGATAAAATTGAAAAATGCTTTTATTTTATTTTATCAGTAGCGTAAGAAAGGAGAAGGGATCCAGGTCCGGACCCCTAGCTTGGAGCTCAAAATCAAACAACTAGATCCTACAAAATATAAGTTCCTATGAAATTAACTCCTATAATGAAAATTAATGCTTTTCTCTTCTGCTTAAAATAAGTTTTTCACCATCTAAATCAATTTTATGTCATCTTTGCGCGTCTATGTGAAATTTTAATAAAATTATGACTGCACCTATTTATATTTTCAATTAGTCGAGTTGCACTTTTTGAATAAAATATTCACTGTCAGGAAAGGATTAAAAACTTGAAGGTTGAATTCCTTAAAACTTTTTAAATCCTTTCTTGGAGCGAATTCTCGTAAAAATCGTAAAAAATGTTTGGAATGACAAATGACTCAGTAAAAAAATGAAAGAATAAATAATTCTAAGTAATATATTATGTTCAAATGAGCCAATTTATTGATCTAAACTAGTGTTTGAGCTTTTTGTTTAATCCTCAAACGGTGTGTATGAGTATTCTTTTCATTTATTTATTTTTTAAAAAGTAGCGGAGTAGCGACTACTTTTCAAAAATAGTTTGTAGTTGCTACATTTTGAAAATGTAGTTGTAGTTAACAACATTTACAATAAAGTAGTTGTTGCTGTAGTTCGCTCCAAAAAAAAAAAAAAAATTAGTTTTTCCAACCATTGGTCGTTTTAGACGATAAATTTTCGATTTAATATGATGTTCGACTTCAATTAAAAATGCTTATAACTTTTCTGCTGGTGATTTTACAGCCTTGGAGGTTTTTAAATCCGAAAGAAATAAATCTACTTCAGGGGTATTTTTTGCGGTCTTTCGAATAAGAATGAAATTAAGGCAATCAGATGATTATTTCGGGGAGAAAATCCATTTAATACTATTTTTGGGTCCTAAATTCAAAATTCGAACGGTTCAGTATTTTTTTGGCGTTTGAAAACCCCTCTACATTCCTTCTCGGGTGCCCAAGTAACCGCCCTGCCACATTTGGTCGAGATCTAACGTAAACTGTGGATTTCGTTTGGCATTTTTTAATCAATTTCATCCATCTTTGAAGGAACAATTAGGGGCACACCTCTTCCTAAATTGTTCCCCTACTTTCAAAAGATAGGATTTTTGCCTGATTTAGTGTTCGTCCTTTTGTTCTCGTCTTCGTCTTGTCTTTGTGCTGTTATAAATGTTCTTATTTCAGGCCGAGGAGTCAGTCACCTTTCTCACCTTTAGTCACCTTTTAAAAATTTGGTTACTTTTAGTCACCTTTTGCAACTTTTGTCACCTTTCTCACCTTTCTTGAAATGTGTCTTAAGAATTTTTTTTTTAAATAATTAAATCCTTGAAAAGTATCTGAATGATAGCTTTAACAGTGAAATTAATTAAAAAAGTAAGCATTAAACATGCCCCACTCCTACCTTGGTGCTGTTTAAGAAAAATAGCTATGCTACCGGGAAATCAGGGAATTTTTTTATCGCTTGCAATTGCACCCTATGAGCAGAACCAGTCTTTCTATCCCCCCTTCGGCCGTCAGACGCGTTTTCCGCAAGTCTCGTTTAAACGCCATTTTGTTTCCTATCGTGTTTCTGGCCATAGAGCATTGTTCGACTAAAGTTCAGCTGCGCAATTTGTTTCTGCACACTTTGTTGAGTGAGCGGTCATCGAATGCAAGTTGTCTTCTGTGTTTATCAAGTGACGTCATCTGGAGTCTCTAAATCTCACGCTCATCTCTAGAGCCGAGCGCGTTACTTGCTTGTTTTACTTCTACTGACCTCTAAAGCCGCGACTAAGCACCCACGAGCCGTTCAATTTGATGAGCGCGGAATAAAGAAAAGTTTTGGTTTGTGTTTATAGTTTCACTTTGTGTTTGCACAGAAATGGTTCGGGTTCTATTTTTGCTGCGCAAATGCGAAGTGAACTTGGCCTGTGTAAAAATTTCTTAACATTTCCTTTTTTGGTGCGTCTCGGAGACAGTTTGGTGCGTTTTCGTTAATAAAAAAGTTTTTAGGTTGTTTGGCACTATTATCCTTGAGGCACGAGAAAAAAATCTAATAAATATTGGTACTTGCAGTGTTCATACAATGCATAATGCAAATGTCTAAGCATTGCAGTATTTAGGTGAAGAAGCATCTGAACTTCTTCTTAGTACTTATAGCTATTTTGATGGTTGGCCTTCCCGTTGGGAGGACTTCGAAGAAGTGCAAGCTCAACTAAATCCACCTCATCACAAGTTCCTGAAACACACAAGTACCTGTTGGCTTACCCTTGGACCTGCAGCAAACAGACTACTGGAACAGTGGGATGCTCTTCAGTATTATTTTTTTAAACATGTGCCTTTAAAAAATAATTCAGCTATGCAATGCAGATCATATAAAGCTGTTGCAAATGTTTTAAAAAGACCTTCTATAAAAGCTGAACTGCATTTTATCATTTCATCTGCTGATTTGTAATGCAGTTCACGAAACGCTTTCAATGCCAAGTGCCTGTGATACATAAATTGTACCAAGAAATAGAGACTATTGTTCAGACTTTTATGGCTCGAGTTATAAAAGCCTCTGTTATAAAGAAAGTTGATTTTTCAAACGTAGACACGGATGAACTGTTTGCAGTTGGTAACAGAGTACCTCTTGAAGATCTCGTTGTTAGTGGGGAGGTGACAGATTAACTGTCAAAACTAAAAGAAAATAAAAAGGTTACGTTTTTAAAAGCTGCTTAAAAGCATTGTGTGACTGCATGCAAATATGTAATAGAAAAAAGTTGCATATCATACAGGTTACTGAAAAGTTTTAAATTTTTGGATCCAAAAGAGAGAAGTAAATCTAGAAGCTGTAAGGATTTGATAAAGGTTAGGTTGCCAAAATTATGCCCTTTAATGTTCCACTCGATAGGTTGCAAGATGAATGGAAACCTTTGCAGCTGGAAAAAGATGATGAAGCATCCGAAAACAAAACCATTGATAACTAATAACTACTGGCAGCAGCACATTTCAAAAAAAGACTCAACTTCCAACGATCTGAAGTTTCCTAATGTTTCTAAGGTGATAAAAGATTCACTTGCATTATCACATGGTAATGCTGACATTGAAAGACGATTTTCCATTTCAAATCACCTTTTTGGTGAAAATAAGACAGAAAGATTTTGAAACAGCATACTTACAGTTAAAGAAAGGTTACATAGAGTTTACACTGAAAGTTTTTTGAAAATGTCTTAAAATTTTTATTTCGCTACTTCTAGCCCTATAATATTCATTTCCAAAATTGTAAAGAAATCTTTACAGAAAGTATAAGGCTATTTTGGTAAAAGTCAGTAAAAAGGGATAATCTTTTGTTTTTTGAGTTCTTAACAAATTGCTTTTGGTCACCTTTTAGTTACTTTTTTGTCACCTTTTAGTCACCTTTGTTTTCAAATTTGTCACCTTTCTCACTTTTTTCAAAGGCCATCAGCAGTCCTCGGCCTGTTATTTTACTCAAAATTATGTTTCTAATTATTATTTTGGCTTGTTACTCAAAATTTAAAACTTCGTTTATGTGCTTATTTTGGCAAAAGTTTTCCAAAATCTAGAAGTTTTATGTCCTTTTCTCTTTAAACAATTTCTCTTTTTTGGCACCTTTTTCGAATTGAAACAATCGTTTGGCGCCGTATAGCGGGGCTTCTTATCTGTTGTCCTGAATTTCTTCCATTTGTTGTCCATGCAAAAATGTAAATAGACAGCACCACACGGTTTTTTTTATTACATTAAAATTAAGTGTTTTGTCAATTACTTTATACACTTATCATCCAAATATTTTTTTTTACTTTTTAGTTTATTTTGCTACAAAAGCGAGTTTTTTCTTTAGTTTTTAAACTATTACTTTTTTAATCGATTTTGAGGTTTATTTGTGCATTGTCGAGCGCCAAGGCCAACTATCTTGAATTGCACAATAATCCATTGCTTTGTGTTTTTGTTTATTTATTTTGTTGCGTTATTAATTTATTTATTGCAGATGATTAATCTTTTCGCATCCTATTGTTGATCCCCCCCTCGCAAAGGTTATTTACGAGCGTTATGAAGAGTATACAGTATACACTTAAGAAAGTTTAATTGAAATCATTTGTGCCAATCTTTATTTTCTAATGATGTTTTTGAGAATGGTTGTCCTTATTCTAATACTTTATTTTTATCAATTTTGGGAGCGTTGCTTACGCTCCTTTGCAAAGTTATTTAAGTACCAGGTGCAGTGGAGTTAAAATCATCTGTGCTTATTTTAATTATTTCTAAAAAGTTTATTTTTTGTTGTTTCTTTCAAAGGTTCCTACCTTATTCTTGATTGCGAAAAGAGTGATTTGAATTTCTCAGAAACAAATTCGAGTTAACATTTTTTAGATCACTTTCTAGCCGAGTCTACCTGGTGCTTTCTCTGCGCCTATGTCGTTCGTACTGAGATTAAAAACCATGTTTTGTCTCTTAACAAGTATCAGGCCTCGAAAAAAAAATAAGGAAAATGCTCTTTCACAAACTCGAGGGGCAGGTGTATGATTTTCCTGCAGCCTCCTTGAGTGCTTTTGAAAGAGGAGGCTCGGGAGCTGAAGAAAAGCGAAAGCGTTGCGAAGCATACCTTGAATTATTGATTCATCAAGCGATACCCACTCCAGCACGCGCTCCCGCTCCAAACGTGTCTCGGGAAGACGAAGGCTGCTTGCTACGAGTTTTGTTCATTATGGATGAAGTTTTAAACGCGTGGGAGGTATCTTTGTTGTTTGTTCTCCTGTGAGACATCGGCGGCAGTTACGCACAGGAATTTGAATGCGCTTACAGTTTGAATACGGGAAACTAGGCCTTGGTTGGAAAGACTTGAAAATGAACCTGGAAACTCAAACTTTCAGTTAGTTGTCGGCCCAATAGCAGACTTTGTTTAAGCAGTCTGCGACGAAGATTTAAAAAATTGAAAAATAGTTTTGCAAGGTAAACCAACATTAGAATAGATCTGTTTCGAGTATTCACCAAGGAATGCTCGAAAATCAAATGCTAAATTTAAATTTTTACTGCATAGATTTCTATATTCTATTCTATTCACACTTAAAACTCTTCACAAATACCAGGTTGCGTAATTAGCGTCTTGCCTCTTACATTTTTAAAAATCTTTGTCTTCCCCTTTCATTTGAACAGTATTTTTCAACTTTAAATTCGTCAGATTCGTGCAAAAAGCACATAAAAGAAAAATCTTTTTAATTCAGAAATTGTCTGCTTTGAATATCTGCATGCGGAAAAATATTCTATATTGTTTGTATGCGCAACCAAAGTTCGTCTGTCGAAGCAACAGGACGAGGATCACGAGCGAGACGCCGCCCAACGAAATCCCACACATGTTCAATCGATGACATATCAGGAGAATATGCAGGCCAAGGAAGAAGCTGAACATGCTGCGAATCAAGGTAGGATTTGACAGTCCTGGCGACATGTGGACGCGCATTATCCTGCTGGAATACAGCCCCTGGCAATCCTTGCAGGAAAGGAATAGCTTGGGGCTGTAAAACTTCGTTTATGTATCGGGTACTGTTCAAATGGCCCACAATTCGTAGCAATTGTGATCGTCCATGATATGCTATGGCACCCCAGACCATAACTCCGGGTTTTCGTTCACTGTGGCGTTCGATAATGCACTCCGGAATGTGCCTTTCACCGGCATTAAGCCTAAAACGAATTCGGCCATCATGGTACCACAAATTGAAGCGGCATTCGTCAGAAAAGACGACCTGCTGCCAATCAGTACGCCAGCTCCTATGCACATTGGCCCATTGTAGCTTCAGGCGGCGATGGTTTTGCGTGAGAGGAATCCTGTATAAAGGAACCCTTGCGCGCAGCCCACGCTGCAGCAGACGTCTCCGAATTGATGAAGCATACAATGAAACACCTGTAGCTGTTGATCATTGTGCTGCCAATTGTTTAGAAAAAGCTGTGCGATCCGTCAGCGCCATACGCACCAGGTGTCTCATCGCGAACTGATGTCACATTTCGGGGTCCACTCCCGGATTTCCCAGTTATCCGACCCTCGTCCGTCCACTGCTTCCAAACACGCATGATAGTGCTGCTGTTACGCTGCACACGAGCGGCTACTGCACGATAAGAAAATCCAGCTTCACGAAGGCCGACGATTCTGCCCCGCTCAAACTCCTTTATTTGCTCAGACTTCGCTTTCTTTCGTCGAAAAGGAATAGCAAAGATTCAGTTCATGTTTACTCTAGCATATAACCACCGATAATCATACACGCCTCGCTACAGCCGTCTATTTATATACGGTTCGATCCCCCGTTCAGAGGGCGCTGCTCAACATACGCATGCGCTATCGGTCTGCAATTCTAATCATTTGCATATCATGCCTTACTTTACATTTCCTGCAATTTTCAGCTCTCTCGCGTAAGTCCTTCGTGGTGTTGCAATTTTCACAAACAGGAGTTTATATTAAGATGAGGATACAATGAGGTTGTTTCCTTCAGTCAAAAATAGTACTTCTTGTCACTGAAATTGATCGAATAAGCAAAATAATAACGTGGACCCAGAAAATGCTTTCATTTTCCCAACAGTTATTATTTATTTTTTTAATGTCCAATTTTTCAAACAAGGCGTGGTCTTGATGACGTCACAAATGATGCTCTTTGGCGCATCTTTCTGTCGCATTTCCACGTTATGATAATCAAGAAGCGAATTAAAATTGCGCTCTACGCTTGCTGTCAACCATATCGTTGCCAATACACATGAATAAAGATGCAAATTAAATATTTTGTTCTGTGAATGGCAACCTTTTATGGCATTTCATTATTTATGATGTCATCAGCAGAAGTATAAACAAAGAAAGCATACCGATTTAAGTAATTTTTTAAAAATATTAAACTTAAACAAATTATTTAAAAAATGGTCAGATCCTATGTTTTTAAGCATGCTCTTTTAGAAAAAATACTTTTAAAATTTTGAAAACGCGACCTCATTCCTAAGAAAGCAACAAATGTCATGCTTGCTCCAGAGAAACCTTGATTCAAAATTTTCATTGTGATTACTATTAACACTGCGGTTATAAGGCAACGAATTTTTGTAACAATGGGTTTTATACTTATTCATTTAAATTACATGAAATTTACTGTTATCCGTCATAACGTTTTTAAACTTAGTTTTTTAGGAATAAATTGTAGCCTAAGTTGCTCCCTGATGATGTAGCTATCTATGGTGAAAAAATTGTTAATATCGGTCCAGTAGTTTTGAAGCTTACTCCGGACATACATACAAAAGTAGCCATTTATGTATAAAGATTAAGGTTTCCTTTTTTTTTTTTCTATTGTCCATTCAAGGAGGGGGAGGGGGTCTCAAATGCTTTGTCGTGCAAGCATCACCTAATTGACGTCTTAGAGGCATCAAAGAGTCGACAATGGCACTTGAAATGCATGACTTCTGAAGACATCATTGCATGTAGAGGGGCTAAAGGACTTTCCCCAAATGATGTCACGATTTGAAGGGGCAGCAGGGGGGTTCACAAAATTGTGAGTTTGTGACAAGGGGTAGCAGGAAGTGTGTGTGACATCACGCACTTTTTTTAGTAACAGTATTCTTATTAAAACAGCTTAAGGAGAGGGGGTAAGGCGAAATGTGACACAGTGGGAGAGGGTCTTTTTTTTTTGAAAAGAAGTGGGACATTTATGGACAGCCCCTAAAAGTTATTGTTACGCCGTCCTAACTGTAAGTGATTTTTTAACATTATCAAGAATGTTTTTTTTTTCATTTCGTATTATACACAAAAAATACATACAAGCATTGATCAAAATCGCTAGTTGAGAGCGGTACAGATCCTAACTGACCCCTCTGGCTACGCCCCCTATGCCTAACGACCGGTTTTCGACGGAATCAAGAAATGGTCTCTTTCTCTTGTTTCACCTGTATTCCTTTTCATTCGAGACTTGAGGGCTCTTCTTCCGAGAGAGGGCGCCCCCGCGTGAGTGCCGGATCCGGCACGTGATGCTCGCACTCGCTGCAGTGGCGGGGCGCCGGGCGATGTCCGGGTAGTATGTTTCCCGAGCACGACGTCCGGTCCAACGGCGTCCGGAATTTCCACGACCTGTTGAAGAACCACGGACCGCATTGCCTCTCTCACTTCCTGCAGGTAAGACCAGTGAAAGTTTGAGTTAATAATTTTGACGGGGCGAAGAAAAGCATAGAATATTCGATTCCGTCGTTTATGAATTCTACTTCGTTTTTTTCGACGATATCGTGTATCAATGAGGATTATGACCGGTTATGTCTTTGGATTTATCTTCAGTTGATGTTTAGTGAAAGGTCCACCTTCTGTTTTTCTTTAAACGGAGCTAATTAAAATATTGTTAAACATAGTGATTTGTTTATTAATGTGGGCTGTGCCTTCGGATGCTCATTTACAGCTGAGTACTTTAACTTGATTCCAATTTGATTTCTCTATATTTTTAAGGTTTTGAAAGTAATTTTAAGCACAGTAGTAAAGCATTGAATGCAGTGATCGGTTTATCAGTACTGCTTAAGAATGTTTAATGCTTCCGAATTTTCACTTGAAACATTTAAAGGTGTTCCATACGATTGTTCTCTTCTGTAAGGTGCGCAGTAGAAAAATAGAACTACGTAACCCTTAACTGTACGCAGTATGTCCTACCTTATCATGTCCTTTTAGCTTTGACCATGAGGTAATAAATGAATAAATTTATGTATTCATTTTGAAAAGTGAATTTTTCTTATACAAAAACTTTGTTATTCAAGTATGAGATTCAGTTGTAAACCTCTAGTTTGGGTCCGACTTTTACTCTTTTTTTAAGTTCTTACATATATGCTAGAATATTCTTACATAAATACTCTATAAGTAGTGTTCGGTAAATTTATTGAACTACCTTTAGATAAAATCATGCTTCGTTGTAACGTTGTTGTTTTTTTAAGGGGGGGGGGGGCGGCTGAGCTAAAATTGCTATTTCTTTCGTTAGTTTGCTTTTTATTTTATTCCACAGAGAAAGGACTACAGCGCCAAGTGGCCATTTTCATTTCAATTCTATTATTTTCTTTATCATTTTGTTACTTACAGTGTTAGTAGTTTTAAAAAATCTAATTATTTTAAACACGTGTTCTAATTTAAATATTTTTAGTTCAAAAACATTGGTTTTTAATGTTCAAACATTCATGTTCAGCAAATTCACACCCTCTTCGATTTACCCACGAAGAATTCTGGAAGCTATAAAGGCGAGTGCAAAAAGTGAAGTACTAACATAATTGTTATGTATCATGTCCTGGGTCCCACAAACACTGGGTGCCAGGTCGCTTGGCCGACTAAAAAATACTCTGATGGGTTTTTTGATGGGTTTTTGATATGGTTCTTGAACCATATCTCATTGAACTTTAGAAAAACTGAGAAATAATTTGGCTGGTTCCAAAAAATTTCTTGGCTCCCAAGATTTTAGTTTTTGTCGGACTCTGATCAAGTTTTTTCATAAAATGAATTTTTAGGAAACTATTTTTATTTAAACTTCATTATAATTAAAATATTTAACACATTAAAGTGTATAACATACTATGAAAAACAAATTTTACCGCAAGAAATGTAGCATCAAAGCCCTTCGTGCGAAAAGATATTAATGCAAGTGAATACTGATGCATTAAAAAGGAATTCTTTATACACCTAACTGTATACTCTGCTCTGCTTATAGACATTATTTTGAGATTGTCTTTGAAATCAAAATATTTTCACAGTGCAAAGAAATACGACATTGTTGGATCTCTATAAGCAGAATGGGAGTGAGCATATGAATTATGTAATACATTTTTACTTCCCTGTACGAATCAAAGAAAGTATGTATTCAAAGAAGAGTTTTCACTCGAATTTCAGCCTAAATATTCATTTTAATGACCCCTAATCACTACTTGTTTAGGCCTTTCCATGCGTGCGTATGTTCCAAAGAACTTATGGGCAGTCAGCACTCTAACCATCTCCGAATTAGTTACAACGAGTTTTATCCTTATATCTGTATGTGCGTATGTATCTCACAAATCGCAAAAGCGATGAGTCATATCTGGCTAAAATTTTATATTAAGGTCTGCATAGGAGTCTAGTTGTGCTTCTCCCTTTTAGTTTGCAAGTGAATGATACAAAAGGCTCTTCATTCGTTTTATCTGTGGCAAACCTGTTTATTTCAATACACCATCATCTTGTCGCCAAAAATGAGATGCCGAATCCAGTGCAAGTTGAGCGATATTTAGCGATATTCCCATAGAAACCAATGTTAAACATTGTCCATATTTCTGTTATGAATGTCTGTCAAACTGTCTTTTCTGCATTAGTTTCCAACATCCTCGGGGGTGGAAATGTTTAATATGCTCTTCTGCTCTCTCTAAGTCACTTTTATTTTGCTCTTTTCTTCCTGTCACTCGTTTCATTTTTTTGGTTTGCTCAATGTCAGATTTCAGACGCTCAAACAGACACATCAAGAAAAAAAAAAATTCTCTGTGGTCACCATACTTTGATTTTTTTTTTTTTTTTTTTGCTCTCATTTTTAGTAATTTTATATTGATTTTTATGTACGTGGAAAACACAGTGATGTGCTGTTGGCATATCATGTGTTAGATATAACTTAGAGAAAGTCTGCGACAAAGATTTCAGCGCTGTTGTGATCTTGTGAAACCAACGTACGCTTTTTTTTTTTCATTGAGCAATCATGAATTGCTTTTTGTTTTCCCTTGACCGTTGAATGACGTCCGTCCTTTCATTTTTCTATGCATATAATGCAGGATTGCATGTGCCTCGGAATTGAATTATTTATGTAAACTATCTTCTCAACTTTACATAATCCTTTTTACGCGAAAACAGTATACAGCACACAAAATTCAGCAGCATCTAATGACGTACACAGAAATTTTGGGGCTCGTCACAAATGACTTTTACGGGGCCCCCTCCATATTGTTTACCCCTACGTCCTTACAAATAATTCACCCCTCATTTTAAAAATCTCAGGCCTGGGCCAACAGGTGTCCCTTCTCCCCCCGCCCCTGTGCACGCCCCTGGCAGCATCCAGCCCCTAACATTCATTTGAATTTTGACACCTTGAATTCAAACTATGGTTGCGGTAAATGCAATTAGTAGAGACAAGAAATCCAACGAGTAGAGTCCTATCGCAACTCGTAATTGCGAAAACGTAATTTAAATTAAAGATCTCAAAATTCAAACCATTTTTTTTTTCATACAACCTATGTTTGAAACCGCTTAAGTGTCCCCGGTGCTTTAAGCGAGGGATATCCTTCCTGACATAGTCGTTGAAATTTCTGATATATCTGTCTTTTCAGATCGTATAACATGCAGGTTTTGTTTTGTCATTGAAAATGCTGCTCATGTTTCATTTTCCCTTTCTCTCCTCCGGCGACTTCTGCTCTGAACAGCACATCCCCTGATACATACGGACAGTGGCGGATCCAAGGGGAGGGCTAAGGGGGCTATAGCCCTCCCCCCCCCCGCCTTGAGGTGCGAACTTACAATAGCTAAAATCGAAATTTCTGATACTTTTAATGCTGCAATACATTTGCGAATTTAAATATGCATTACGTTTAAATATAACTACAATATATAGTGGCATGTTAATAAATGACGGGAGGGGGGGGGGGGGCTAGGAGACTGTTGCCCCTCCCATTCTCTCATTTGGTCAAAACTTAAAACAGATTAAATTGTGATCTGCAGTGGGATGGAAAGGCTTGGAGAAACGGTTCCGTTCTGCAATCATTTTTTTTTTTAATCTTAAAGTTATAATTTTCAAATTAAACAAGCCATATATGTTTAACTTCTATTTAAAGGGGCTATAGCCCCCCCCTTCCTCCATGAGGTCAGAAATACCTCCAAACAAAACCGAAATTTCAAAATTTTCAAATACTTCAATACTTTAGCGAATTTAAATATGCATTATTTTAAAATAAAAAATATATACACTTATGGTGTATATATTTTTTATTTTATATGGGGTATTAATGGTGCTTATATGGCGTATTAATGGTGAGTCGTGGGGGGGGGGTGCCTAAAGGAACTGTAGTTCTTTCTACCATTCGGTCAAAACTTACAACAGATTACAATGTGATTTGCAATAACGTGGGAAGACTTGGAGGAAATAGCTTCGACCTGATGCTATCAAGGTTCTTTAACCTGAAGTTATCAGTTTCGAATTAACAGAGTCATATGTTTTACTTCTTTCTCAGGATAACGGGGCTATAGCCCCCCACCCCACCCCCCCCACCCCCCATGAGATCAGAACTCGCACTGGATAAAACCGAATTTTCGGAGATTTTAAATACTGCAATACTTATACAAAGAGAGCTTAAAACTGTTTTTAGGCCTCTAATTTCGGAAAATTTCGTTGAATGAGTCCCCGCTTCCCCCTAATGTCTTCAAAGATTAACTTAAAATTGCATTTTTAAAACACTATTTTCTTTTCTTTTTTTTTTTTTCTTTTTTTTTGTAGAAAATTTTCTTGCTTTTTTTCCCAATTAACATAATCTTCCCCCTTCGTTTAGACAAACATAGAATGAAATTTTATTTTGGCGTTTCAATTTCAAACTACTTTTGGTGTGAAACTACACCTATCTATATTTATCATCGCCTAAGTGAGGTTCAATATATTTTTAGGACGGAAGGCTACCGAATCTCCTTCCCCTTACGTTACCATAAAAAAAGCTTAATATTGCTTTTCTAGCTTTATTGTCAAAATTTTGTAGGGAAAGTCCTCAAACACTGTCTATTCCCTTAACGTGACTAAAAAAAGATTCATCTATAGGCCTTCAAGCTTGAAACATTTTCTTTGGGACAACCCATTCCATCAAAATATAAATCAAAACTGTGTTTTCATAACTTCAATTTTAAAACGTTTCAGAAGACAGCCCCCGAACCCCAACGCGTCTTCTAGCATTGTCCAAGAGAGCCTGAATTGCGTTTTAAAGACTTCGATTTCGAAAAAGTTCTGGAGAAGATCCCCAAAAACCCACTCTTTTCTTAATATTACTATAAAAGATAGAAGAAATTGCGCCTTTTAACTTCAAATTCCAAATTTAGCCGAAGAAGATACTCAAATTCTTCTCTACATGTTAAACATCTTTAAACACAGACAAATTTAGGGCTTCTAAGACTTCAACTTTTATAAATTTCCGGCGGTTCCCCCGAGCACATTCCCCTTAGTATCAGCACAGATAGCTTTAAATTTCGTTTTATTTCGTTTTAGAAAATTCCTCGGGAGAATCCTCGAACATTTTTTCTTCACATACAACCTAAAAATGACTTCTTGAAAAAGATTTGGGAGGGGGGGTGAAGGAGACCGATAGAGTCAAAAGGAGGCAGGGAGTCCTCTTTCCTCTATCTTTCCCAAACCTAAACCTTGAGTTACATCTTTAAGACCTCAATTTGGAAAAAAAAAAAAGCGGAATAAAGACCTGACATCACTTTCGTGACGTTAGGAGATCCCCATAACCTTGACAAAGAAGGTCTACCGTTGAGTTTTTTTCGAACTTTAGGGTCAAAAAACTTCCGGAGACAGCCCATCGCCTTTTTCCATTTTCCAAACGAAACGCCACCTTTTGAAGACTTGATGTTAAAATATTTTCCTAAAAAGCCTCCAAAACATTTTCTAAACTTAACCAAACTTCGTCTAAAATTTCGTCTTTCAGACTTCACTGACAAGAGAGTGTCTCCGAACCCTCTTCATTTCCCAAACGTCACCAATTACAGCTTAAATTGGAGTGTTCAATGTCGAAAGACTTCCGGAAGAGAGAGACCTAGTAACGTAAATTCACCAGAAGTTGCGTAAACCTCCTTCTTAATGACTCCAATTTTGAAAATTTTCAAAGCAAATCACCAAAGAATTCCGCTCCTAACTTCCCTAAATAATAGTCTATAATCGTGTTTGCCCGAGTTCTACAGCGAAAAACTTTGCAGAGAGAGCGCCTGGACATATAGCACAAAAACGCGTTTTTAACCTTTTATTTGTACAAATTTCTGGGAAGAGCATTCGATCCCCTAATATCGCCAGTGATATCTTGAACTTGATTATAGCAAGGAAAAATACTCGGGAAGGAACCTCAACCCCATCTCACATAACTTTACCATGAAAACGTTCCGAAAATTGCATTTTTTTGCATCAATTTTTCAAGTTTCTACGAAAGGGTTTTGACCCCCTTCACGCATCCGCTTCTTTTTACTACTTTTCTCCAACAATAGCTGGGGTATATGGGTCATTTTCCCTAAACAGCGCAATTTGGACGGGGCAAGGAATGGCATTCACTGTGCCAGGGGAATGACACTTAGAGGAAATAATGCGTTTTACTGACGATATTATAATTTATGTGGGAAAAGGAAACACTACTTTTATGAAATTGAAAAAGATCCAATGTCGTGGTGTCCAAAAAGTAGTTATTGTGGTTATTTGTTTCCCTTACATTTTACAGGGGAATGACAAAAATTAAAGTTAACTTATATATTGTCATAACTGCAAACAACAAATATCAATGTCACTTAAAGTAAGGGGGGGGGACTCTATACAAACAAGAGTCAATCATTCATTGAGCGATTATTACAAAATTAAATGAATTATCAGAGACAGGGTAATGACAGTCATTAAAAATACTTATCAAGATTTAACTTGAGATCACCCGAATATACTCGACACCGTGTATTTATTCAAAAAGAACTAATTAAGATTATTTCTATGATGAGACCAGAATTCAAAGATTAAATTATGAGTTAATACAACTATTACCAGGTGTGAGAAACATTCATTCCATTCCTCGACAGGGGAATGACAAAAAATCAAAGGACATTTTTTACTATTTTTTTTTTTTTTTTTTTTTTGAATAGTGCAAACTTTGAAAAGTTTTTATTTTTCTATTTTACAACATTGCATAACACTTGTTAAGAGGTTAAACAACAATTTCTGTACAAATATGCATGGCTTCCTGAATCTTTAGAGCTGATTTTGCTTTGAGGTGGAGGTAGGGCACACAGGGGATGACATTTATCATGTCAAAAAATTATTTAAATGTATAATAATATTAGAGTGTTTGTTTTAACTTATTTTACAAACATAAAAACATGTTGTTAAAGCACTCTAGCGTCAGTTTTATTTCTATACTAGTTAGTTTGTTATTTTTGGAGCAAGGACAAGAATTTAGCAGTTTAGAGAAAATGACCCATATAGTGTTTATACCCCAGCTTTTATCTTTACCTTTTCGACAGGGTGTCATACCATATTTGCAGACCTCTTTCTGTTATGCGAAAGTATTTTTATCTACCAATATGATAATCTACACAGCTTTATATGAGGTTTTTTCCCTGAGCATGGTTTTAGCTACTCCAGACTCATGAGCATAAAGCAAGAGCACAGCTGCAATCTCTGGATGTTGTAACTGACCTTTCGGTGTTTGCTTGCCATTCCGTCTTAGCTCTGCCCATGGGGCGGTAATTTGTAGCTTTATATCCAACTGAGGTGCATATAGTGTTTTCAGACCTTTAAAATGTTCGCGAATATATTTAATTTCTTCAGTATACTATAAGTTTCTTTCAAGTAAAAAGCCGTATTTAAAGTCCTAAATTTTTCGGGGAAGGGACCTCTAGTAGAGAAAATTTCATATTGTTTAAACAGGGGCGTCTGTCCCTCTAAGAACGATGCCCCCCCCAGGGCCCGATTAAGGTATCGGGGGCCCTTGGCCAAACAGTTTTTCTGAGCCCCCCCCCCCCCCTGTAGCTAAACCATACAATTTTGTTAGTTGGCTTAATTCTTTTAGTCAGTTGGGGGCCTCTTAAAAGTGGGGCCCAATGCCACGGCCTAGTCAGCATGTTCACTAATCAGGCCCTGTCTCCCCCCCCCCGCCCCGAGACTAAGAGTAACCGCAAAAACGACGAAAAAGACCGTCTAAAATAGTGACTCCCCACTTGGACTGAGTGTTTAGCCCCCTCCCCCCCCTTTGCTCGAGTTCTAGATCCACCACTGCATACGGATACCTCAAATCTCCGTCATTCTGTGAAATAATTCTGTTCTTCGGGGACCCATTTATTACCTACCGAGCGATTTCCCGAAGTCTTCTCCAGGATAAATGGTGGTTTTGGAGGGTGAAACTTTGTATTCTATAATAACGGATTTCTGTTGTTTGTTTTCGGCAGCCACCTTTCACTAATATGGTTTATGACACCCACGTGGATGGGGGGGAAGTGTGTTCGCACCGCGTTTCAAAGAAATGAAAATAGATTGTTGATTCCGGTTCTTCGAATTTGCTGCTGATAGCCATCTGCTAATTTCCTTCTAAAAGATATTCTTGCTTGATGAAGGGAAAAGTATGTTTTTCTTTTAATGCTTATTAATGCAATTTTTGATGCAGATACCTTCTTTTACCGTAATCTGCGTTGTAAAAGTAACTGCGGAGGGTATTTTTATCTTGCTTTTCCGGCATTGGACATAAAAAGCGGTTTCAATTGTAGCCTTCTCTGGTTTTTTTACTATGGACGTATTACTGGCACATTCATTTCTTTCCTCAAGACAGGATTTTTTTTTTTTTTTTTGGTAATATTATGTGATTTTAAATTCCGAAAATAAACAAATAAATGAAAAAATAAAACAACATTCATAAAAGAAATTAAAACTAAATTATGAAAATTTTATATAACAGTGTACTGGGCAATTCCACGGTGTCAGACGTAAGAATTGTACGAAATTTACTTTAAAAAACTAACACATTCACTGGTTAACTTTTTTGAAACATATCAAAATATTTTTTTAATACTTACCAATGTATGTAGAATTGTTAAACACAAAAAAAAATTCTGATAAAAAATTTATTTTAAGAAAAAAAAATTAACTCACAGTGTCAGGCGTATGAGCTGGATCTGAAAAAACAGACTAGCAAGACTAAAATCTAAGACTCAGGTCAATGGCTTAATCTACAACAATGTAACTACTTTTATGTCAAAGAGCAATGATGAAATATTAATAACTTGTTATTATTTTTTAAATTTTAGTGGTATAAAGTGTCAAAATAGGGAATTTATTATTGGTGTCGGACGTAATATGTACAAAACTACCATTGTGTCGGAGGGAAGCAAAAGTGTTTAGGGAGTCCGGGACACATTTTGAAAAAAAATTTATTAAATACTTTAGAGTTTTAAAATTTTTTGCACTGATTTACCATCTATTTAATAAGCAAAATCATAAAATAAATATTAAAAAAAATATATTTAAATTTGATTTGTTTTAAAAAAAAATTGGTTGCTTTAAATTGCTATAACTCAAAATATTCTTGGTCAATTTTTAATTTGTTTTCAAAAAATTATGCACAAATATCTAAGCTTTAATTTTAATTCGGCGGTTTTAAAAACATTGATTCAATAAAAAATAAAAAATATTTGAAGAAAAATTTCGAAAGATTCGATGATACTTTTTTTTTTTAAATCATATTTTTTTCAGTAAACGTTTTTTTTTTTTCAAATTCCTCAAATAAAAACTCTGTTTGAAAAAGATATGCTCCAAATTTCATCGGTTCCTGACTTATAAGAGTTTGAATGCAAGAAATCGGGAAAAATTGCATCATAGAGAAAAACGCGTTTAAATTTTTAAAGTTAAATACACATTAGTTAAGTGCATGCAACAAAAATAATTATATCTTTCGTTCTAATTAAGATAGAAACAAGATTCAAACATCCTTTTAAGCTGAAGAAAACGAAGCAATTTTTCAAATGATTTAAAAAAAGCAAAATTGGGCGATTTTTGTGTCCTGGACCCCCTAAAAACCTATTTAAAAATTTAAAATACTTTTAATTTTGCTAAAAACCTTGAATAATATATTAATGGCAATAAATGATATATTTAGATAATTACAGCATTAAATATCAAATATTTTTTTGTAAATGTTAATTATCACCCACTTCAAATTGTGATAGGTGGAACTAAATTCTTAAAAATATTTTCTTTTGTGTAGAAGATTAATCTTCCTCCTTTAGCCATGTAAAATGCCCTTCTGTCCTATACATCACAGGTATTTCAATCATTACACCGTTTAACCGGGGTATCCATCCTGAGTAATGTACATACTCATAGTTAACCGCAACCATGGGCGGATTGGGTCCCGCAAGAAAGCGCAACCTTGACCCCAAAGGGCACAAAAAAAAAAAAAAAAAAAAAGTGCAAAAAGAAAAAAAAATAAGGTACGGAAAAAAAGAGTAAAAAAAGTTTAGAAAGAAAAAGAAAAAAAAATAAACGATGTTACACAGGTTTATGAGTTAAGAATAGAAAAGAAAAGCAAAGTGAACTGTAAAGTTCCACATGTTTGTTAACGCAAAAAAAAAAAAAAAAAGTTGCAACAAAAAATGAAATAATAAAATAAATTAAATAATAATAATAATAATAAAAAGGTGTTCAAGTTTGAGGGCGCATCGGGCCGATGGGCCAGTCTGCAACCGCTGTGCTTTAAGTTGTGCAATAAATTCTTTAAATAAAATAACCATCTTAAGTATTTTTGACGAAGAAAGGGTCTGAGATAGTAATTACATTCAATGTAATTGTTTTGACTCAGTGCATATAGTGAATACTAAGAATTTTCTGTAATATTGGTGCAATGTTGCCGAATTATGCATGATCTCTTCTGATGATATGTGTACTTAATGTACACTTCTGATTAATGAAGCAGCCACAGATGCATAATTGTTGTGACATACCAATCAACACTATTAAAGCTTTTCTAGTACAGTGGACCTCTGGTTGCGATGGTAATCTGATTTGGTCCCCCCCCCCCTGTCATTTCACTTCCAGCCTTTACATTACGCCACACACTTTTTTTTTAAATCTTACCAACTATGCTGTCTACAGTTCCTTTCCCAAGGAAACACTACATTGAAATTCCAAGTTAATTTTGTGTTGAATTTCTGCTCAAATGGATTGCAAATTTTATTAATAGGTATCTTTGCTTAAATTGCAAACTGGATCTATCTGAGAAAACTTGTATTGCTTGGATATTTGGTTTTAAGCTATTTCAAATGGAAACATACAAATTTATGCACGGCGAGTTTAGTATGATCCAAAGTGTCAAAAACTATTGCAAGAGTTTCAGGGATTTCCTTGAAAATCCACGCATGAGATGTGAAGATCGTGGCTTCGTGGCTTGGGCATGTGCTCGGTTTGCCCGGTTGGATTTCGTTCTGCTGTAAAATTGCCGCATTTTGAGATGCTTAAAATAAAGAAAAAAAAATCCTTATAAGTTCAGTGCTTCTAGAAAAAAAAAATATATGAAGTCCAAATGGGACCAGTTGTGATTAGTGCATTTCCAGTTTCATGGTTTAGAAAAAATGTTTTTAAGTAAGAATAACCATTAATCAAGATTTTTAATGAGTATAGTATAAAGAAATGTTATTATTGTTATCTTCTATCCCTTCTATTTTAAATCAGTGAAATTCTGCTATCAAAATGAGGTAAAATGTTTTAAAATCTTGGTGTCGTACGTAATGTGGTGTCGGACGTAATTAATTTTTTACGTCCGACACCATAAAATAACAAAAAACTATTTTTTTTTAAAAAATTTTGTTTGGATTGCACATTTTGAATAGTAACTAATGTTCTGATTTGCAGGTAAAATGTTTTGTAAAACATTCCATCCAATTTTAAACAGCACAAACTTTTAGCCAATTTAATGTCGGACGTAATTTTATCAAAGTGCTTCTTATAAATAAGCTTTTAAAAGACAAAAATATTTTATTTAGGTCTCATTTTATGAGCTACATTTGTTCTAAAGTGTTGTGGCTGGCATCTGAATCAATTACAATTTGAAAAATATTGCAACTTTAGTTTGAAATACCAATTTCAATTTTTTTGAATTGTTCGGTTTTTATTTTAGAATTTTTTATCTTAATTTTTATCGGCGATTTCAGAAAGAAAGAACCCATTCGATTTTAACCGTGATTTTTGTCGCTGATTATAATCCCCAGATTCCAATCAGAAATACCGTGTGAGAAAAAAAAAAAAAAAAGCAACGATGCAGATATTTTATCGGTGTAAAAGTACAAAAATAATAACTAAAATGTTTAGCCAGAGTCTTTTATGCTATATACTTTGAATTTTAAAAGCCTCCATTTTTTAAACTAAAATTAATTTATTTTATGTTTCGTTCTTTTATTTGTGTGAAATGAAATAAATGTAAAAAAATAAATGAAAAATATGCTAATTATGTCAATCATCTAAACAAATAAAAACCACAAATTAAGAAAAATAATGTCAACTTAGAAAGTTAACTTTGAAACTCTGATTTATACGGTGTTAATTTTTTTCTTTCTTATTATCTATGAATGACTTTAAATAATATATGTCTTATAAAGAAAAGTTTTAAACCCGGTGCTTACCCGTTTGAAGTCCATTGTAGTTATTCTTTATTTATTTATCATAATGTGTTTCGATGGTCATGGAAACCAATGTTAATCGATTTAATTTCGTAAATGCGTCGGAGTCCAATATTTATCCTAAAGGAGATCGGATCAAATCATGCTATTGATCGATCCACGTATTTCTTAAATTTGTTTGAACTGCTGATCGCGAATTACATCAAATACGTTACAGATGATTTATGTTTCGAGTGCAGTCTCGTTTGTATCTTTGTGGCTTTTTATAAAAATTTTGTTGATTAATATATGCGTCCAATTCTTCATTCCTCCCTGATTACCTACTTCGATCGATTACAGAAATTAAAGTACGCACGTCTTTTTGAGAAATCAAGATTGCTTATTGATTTCATTCTGCCATGGTTTGGCGTTTTTTCCCCCCTCTCTCTTTTTGATGGTAGATAGCGAGTCGTGTGATCCATTGCTTTATGCGGCTAGTGGGCCTTCGGTAAGAATAGAGGCCATTTCGCACGGTGCTATTTGTTTCCTTTTATTTAATTAATTTATTTATTCATTCTTTTTTTTTTTTTGCTGATAATAAATCTTTTCGCATCTTATTATTATTTTTAGATGCAAATGTTATTTACAGGCATTTTTTGAAGTTTACGGACAGTTGGAAAAAGCGCTATTTTTCAATATTCATTGGTAATTTTTTCATTGTTTTTTCAAAATAAATGTATTACAACATTTTTTTTACCATATGTTTTATTTAATATTTTAACTGTTCACATTTATTTCTGCATTGGTAATTTATTGTTCATACGTTATGGTATGACTTTTAAAGTGTTTCGGTTTATGCGCGCTTTTCGTTTCATATTTATTTTAAATAAAAAATCTGAAAACTAGAAAACTACTCTGAAATGCTTGTAAAAATGGAACGTTTAGAAACATGTTGTCATTAGCTACATAACACCGTTCAAAAAAATGGGAAAAAAGTTTCAAAACACTAATTTTAAAATTGCAAACCTTAATTGCTAGAGCTATAATTTGTCAGGGGAAAAAATCTAACTTTTCTGTATAGTTTTGTGTTTTTGTCCTAGAAACGTTGTCTTTAGTATGTTATGCCAAAAATCTTTTCAAAAATAGTTTTCCCCAACAACAAAAGAAAACTGCTATTATGGATGTCAAAGATTAATAATTCGCAGATTTATCTCGAACACTGCTGGGGATTCATTTATTACAGTATAATACTCAGTCTACTTATCGAACTATTTCGTTCGTAATGGCCGTGATCCAGAAATACTTCCAGAAACTTATTTTCTCTGTCTTTGTTTCTTTGTCAGGATTCTTAATGATACATGAGAAAGGTGCAAGGTGACAATAATCTAGTTTCTTACGAGAGGAATAAAAAATATCTGATGTGGACACCCGATGATTTCTGTGAGCGCTGAAGTATTTTACGAATAAACTAGATCAGTATTGCTTGTGGTCGAAGTTCGACCAATTGCGTTTGTGTCTTTACGTATCTCTTTGCCTTTCGGTTTGGCCCGTTATTGATTTTTTTTTTTTTTTTTTTTTTTTTGATGGTATATCGCAATATTTTTAGGTATTTTCTATTTATTTTACATAAGCGGTAACACATTTTAGGCAGTGATAAGCAAAGGGATGTAAATTTCAGTTTTGTGTTAAGTTTCAGTTTTAATTTTCATGTTTTGAGTAAAACGCGTTTAAAATAGGGGTTCTAGGTAGGCTTTCATTGATAATTTTTTTCTAAATCATGGTGTATAGCAGGCTGCACCTACCAGAACCACTAATACTATCTCTTACCTCAAAACAGAGGAGAGGTTCACCTTCCATTTGTACTGGTTATCTCAAAAGTTTTAATTTTGGCACTTACATCCCTTTGCTTCTCACTGCCTCATTTGTTATCTCCAAATTATGGAAGCATTTTACAAATAAACTTTCGCAGCCGTTGCTATTGTAAAACGTGTGAGGATTAGTTTTTATTCCCAAAATGTATAATTTATGTGAATATTTCATCTGCTGTTGTTGTTGTTACTAATACCATTCGAATAACAGAGCACGAGTAGCGATTTCTAGTCGATTTAAGGCAGAGAGGGACGACTTCTTTTTTAACGAGCACTATTTAGGTGGAAGTTCGAATTAGCTCAGACAGCACACGATAGAGGGAAGCACCATCCATCAACGTTTCGAAGTTTAGAACCAAACCAGAAGCCAAACAACTCCCGGCTCAGCACCCCCAGAGGTATTGATTCACGTTGAGACACCACGACATATTTAACGCGCCCCAGTCATCATCAGTGAACACGGACAAATTTTCGACCGGCTAGCATCGAACCCGGAACTTTCCAGTTACGAACCTTGTGCAATACCGATCAGGCCACTTGGGCCCAAATTTCACTTAAATGATAGACAAATTCGAATTATATATATATTTAAAAAACGCTATTAAGTTCATACAACTGCGAGCCCAAGGAATGTTTTTTGCCAAATTTGGTGACTTGAATGGTGGAAAAAGAATGGTTAGCCAAAAATTCCGAAAATGTGAAACGTTTAATAAAATCTGAGCCAAGCTTGGAACATGAGTATGCAATGCTACAATTTGTGCATTATTACGGTACGGTGCATTATTTCATGCTCAAAACCACGTCTGGTTGAAAAATGATTTAGGCATCTTTTCGTAAATTTAGCGTTTATTATTACGCCGGAACTCTTCTGGAAAGCTTTAAGTTATGGTTCCCCCCCCCTCCCCCACACACACTCCTATCTTTGAGCTTAGTAAAGAAAATGATTGAAAAAGAGGAAAATAGATATCTAGTCGCCTTTGGCCTTTGTCGTGAGCCGACGCTAGTTAATCTTTCTCCAATAATAACACCCCATCTTCTTGCATATTATTATTCTCTATCTTTGTGTGCTTATGACTAAAACGAAAGTTTTTCCATTATAAATCCTCTTTCGTTTCCCGTTTTTTTTTAAAGTTTTTTATTTATTATTCTTGAACTACAAAGTTTCATTCAAGTTTCAACTTTGTTTTCTAAGTTTTTTAGTTACATTTCACGGTTTTCTCTCTTAAGATAAATTGTTTGAGAGGAATAAGTTTTGGCTGGTAGAGAGTGAATAGAAAACTATTATAACGCAAATTTGGAGTGCGATATTCTTGTAGTGATAAATATTTATAGGAGTAACAGTAAACCTTTGTTTCCAACAAGAACGTTTATAAGGTGTAGTTACTTTTATTTTTAACTCTTCAAAATTTTCACAGAAAAATTAAGCTAGATCTAGCACCCGATGGGATTTTTTCATTTCATTTCATTACTTTAAGATATGAACAACAAATTTTCAGTTTGAGTAAAACGACGACAACGTGTATTAAGTACAAATAAAATATTAAAATAGAGTTAAAAACTCAGCAAACAGCTGTTTCGGGACTGTCATATGCAAGCCCCTTCATCAGTGCATAAAAACGAAAAGCCCACACAATGTAGACCATGCGACAAATTAACGAAAATTGGAAGGAAGCAAAATAAATAGACATGGAAACCGGAAACACTGCGTCACAGAACAGCAACAACACTTATAGTGCGGAAAAACGTCACAAACAAAAAAAAGTTTTAAAGATAAGATTTCCAAACGCCAGGGAAAGGGGAAGTAGGGTAGACCGACCAGTGAATGAAGAGTTAAGCACAATTTCATTTTTTAAAAATCCTTGGAATTTTAAATTCTAGACTATACATATCGTGATAGTTAAAACATTTTAATTGATCTATGTAAATATCCCTAAAAAATCGCGGGAACTTAAACGGTACCGCTTCCGACTTTTTTAGGTGTTTAAAGAAAAAATGGCACAACGACCCAGTGAATGAATACCTCGAACCAGTTAATGAACACAAATTGGTCCAGTGAATGAACATGATAAATTTTGATTCAAAAAGAAACTAAATTTCTTTGAGATCTATCTATATAACTATCTATATCTATTTATCTATCTATCTATTTAACTATCTATATCTATCTATCTACCTATCTTTTTATATCTCTATCCATTTATCAATATACATTTATATCTATTTTCCCATCTACACATCTATCGATCTATCTCTATGTCTATTTACTTATTTAGCAATGTACTTATCTATTTTTCTATCTATCTACTTATCTGTATCTAGCTATCTATATTTATCTATCTATCTATCTACATATCTACTTATTTATCTATTTATCTATCTATCTATCTATATGCTTATGTATCGATCTATCTACTAATCTGTCTATCTTCCCACTTATCTATCTATATATCTATCAATCTATTTATATATCTTATCCATCCATCTATCTACTTATCTATCTATCTATCTATCTACCTAACTATCTGCCTAATTATCTGTCTGTACATCTAAATATCTACCAATCAATTATCCTAATCAATCTATTTAACTATCTATCTACCTGCATTTTTACCTGTCTATCTATCTTCCTATCTATCTATCTCCTTATCAATATATCTACCTATCTATATCTATCGGTCTATCTACCTGTCTATATTATCTACTATCCATCTCTATATCAGTCTCTTTACCTAGCTATCTATCTCTATATTAGTCTCTCTATCTACCTATCTATCTATTAACCACTACCTATCTATTTATCTATCAATAAATCTATCGATCTATCTACCTACCTATTCTATCCCTATATTTATCTACCTCTATATCTTCCTCTATCTATTTATCTAACTATCCATATACAAACATACATACATATGTACCTATCTATTCTCTCTCTTTGTATATATATTTCTATTTCTCTATCTCTCTATCTACCTGTTTATCTATCAAGAGAGATAAAAATATAGAAAGATAGATGTAGGTAGGTAGGATAGAGATATAGATAGGTAAAAGATAAAACTCAGTAAAAAGTGCATTGTTTGCGAAGACAAAAATAAAGAAATTATAAAATATATAATGAAATACATAAATAAATAAGCGTATAATACTATCTGCATTACAAAAAAGTACGAAAATGAAAATATCTCAAAGAAACTTCAAATTTCTTTTTAAATCATAAGAAATTTTGTCATTGTTCATTCACTGGGTTTTCGCAATTTTTCGTACCCAGTGACTGAACACCCCTCTACCTGAAAATCTACGCATTCTGCATTGACTGAAGCAATTTAAATCCATAGCCTAAATATGTATACTTAATTTTTCTTTCGTAGAGTTAAAAAATAAAATTTATCGATAAAAATAATGTGTATCAAAATAATTGCTAGCAGCAAACCATCCTTATTATTTTGAAAGAAAGAAAGAACGATTCACGGCAGTATAAATTTCAAATTTTTTCCAGGAAAAAAATACGTATCCAAAGTAACCAATCAGATGTTAGATAGCTTAGAATATCAATAAAGAACGATTTTGTAGTAAATTTATTCAAAAAAATTTTTTGGAAGCTTATTTTATTTTATTTATTTATTTATTTATTTTTTTTTTTTTTGAAAAAAATGACGCGCTGTTCATTTACTGGGTGGTGTTCACTCCCTGGTCGGTCTACCCTAATCGAAAAATCATGAACTACTGAAGCAGATTTTTTCCAAATGTAATATTCTGCTTCAGTAAGTTGATGCGTCGGCCTATTTATATAACGGCTCTAATAACAAGTGTTTAGAAATCTTTGCTAGCATTAAAAGTTAGAATGGCTTGAATATTGTTGAAGAGAAAATGTTGGATTGTGTGCTTGTTAATTCTACTGTGGCAACGTGCGAGAACGCAGTCAAAAATGCAAATGCAAATTGGATTGTGTAAGGCATTATAGGTCGTGGGTAAAACCTGAAAATTTGTGCAACAGCTAAAAACTGATATAATGTATAAAGGTATTTTTTCATTACTAGTATATATGTTATAAAGTAGGCCGAAAAACACTTTTTTTCTTAAAAATTTCGATGATTGGTAGCGCAATTTGTTACATACCGGCGGAAAAGGTGATAGAGCAAACTGCTCATAAAAAAATGATTTTTTTTTTTTTTTTTTTTGAGCAATCACGATTGCTTATTGCTTTCATTTGATTGTTTTGGCGTTCCTATGATTTTATTTTCCCACCAGCACCCTCTGCAGCATCACCGTCGACCGGCTCCCCACTATGCTGCTCCCAGGGCTGTGGAGTCGGAGTCGGAGTCGAAGAGTCGGAGTCGGACTGATTTGGGGGTAAAGGAGTCGGAGTCGGAGTTTTTAGAAAACTTGCCGACTCCGACTCCGACTCCGGGTTTCTTTTTTTCTTTCCTTTTCACTGACTCTCCTTGCATTTTTTAAAAACTGACTACTAATTGGTTCGATTATAATGTATAAAAAGATACTAATGAGAAAATAACTGCCATTATGGCAATCAGCTAGCCTGAATGCTTACCGAACTTACTGTAGCCGTCCTCTAGTTTGCTTGCTTTTTAACTTAACTAATAGCAACTGTCAGCAAACGGTTTTGTTGCCTAACATTTTCAAAAAATCACTTTCAAATAAAAATAGAAACATAGTGTTTTGTTCGATCTCAGTTATAAAATAGCAAAAGAAACGTAATAAATTAATAGGTCGAGGCCCGTAGCTAAGGTTGAAACGTTTAAGGGTGATCGACAAATTCAAAAAAGTTCTGGCGCGAAAGCACGAATCCAAAAGATCCGATGAAAAATAATCTAATGTTTTTTTCTTTATTAAGACTATTTCTATGAGCTTGGTTCTCACTAAAAGTATGGAACAAAATAAGTGTAAATGATTTCTTGATAGCAATACTCAATAATTGCAGGTAATCTTAAACTCTTAATATTAAGGTTAATTCTAAAGCAGACAATAAAATTTAAATTAAAAATTTAGCGAAGAAGAAATATAGGTATAGTAAAAGCTATTCGTACAAATTTGTATACCGCCGCATTTTGTGTAAAATTAGCTCCTGATGTATATGTGCCCTATTTTCGTTGAAATTTGATTGATTAAATATAATTTAAAATATATTCGCGAAAATTTTCAGAATTAAAGTATTTATAAACTCTGAAATTAACTTTGGGTATCATCTACCTGGTGGGTGTCACCTGGGGCAAACCACCCCCTCTCAAGAACTTGGATTTAGAAAAAAAGCTTTTTTTCTCTCAAGTTACTGCTTTCAAAAATTGAAAGCACACGATTTGATCAATATCTATTTGTTAAACATTAAAAAGGGGCAAATTAAAGATAATCCGTTTCAAATTTTTTAAAAGGGATTTTTAAGTCATCTCACTTTTTAACTCGTAACTGTTGGAAAATTTGATTTTTAAATTGAATTTCTAACGTTGTATGCGTCTTGGGTTTACAATAAAAAACAAAATGCGAAATTTTCATGAAAAGGAATCAATATTTCAATCTCTGTTTAGAGGTTTTCCCCCTTCCCCTGAAGGGAGAGAGGGAGTTGAAAAAATACAATTAAAAAAATCAAAAACATCCGGAGTCGGAGTCGGAGTTGGAGTCGGAGTCGGGCGTTTCAAAATCCAGGAGTCGGAGTCGGGGTCGGAGTCGGCCATTTTCCTTCCGACTCCGCAGCCCTGGCTGCTCCTATAGCGAAAACCGTCTCCAGGTTGCCATAATATCCTACACTTTCACGCATACATACACGCACGTGCACACACACCTATACACACAAACACATACACACGCACGAACACATACACACACACAAACACATACACACACAAACACATAAACACACACATAAATACATACACCTACACATACACAAACACTTAAACACACATAACCTAAAATTGATTTCAGTTTCAGAAAAAAATGCAGCAAAGGGAACTTGTGTTTTTGCCCGGACCAAAAAAGGGGTAGTGCACTTTCAGATAAAAGGGTACTTTTTAAGAGAAGTTTTGTAAAATACAAAAGGTGCTTCTTTTCCTTTTTGTTTTCTAGGTACATACAAATTCAAGTGTTTTTGATAGTAATTGTTTTTAAAGTATTGAAAAGCTTTTTGATGAGTAGTTTTAAAAATAAATGTTAAAACACACACACAAACACATAAACACACACATAAATAAATACACCTAAACACACACTCACGTCTGCACGCAAACACAAACACATATGCCTACAAACACATACACGTCCAACCCACACACACAAAGACTCATACACACAACTACCCACACACTCATGCCTGCACACAGACACAAACACACATGCCTGCACACAAACACACATACCCCCTACACACAAACACACATACCCCCCGCCAGGGGCGGACTGGCCAGGTCGGCTAGTCGGGAATTCCCGACTGGGCCAACCGCCGAGTGGACCACTTCAAGCAATTTTTTTTTATTGAACTTAATACATTTAAATTCACACCTAACATCTTTTAAAATGTCATTAAAAAACATGCAATTCGTTTACTCCGTGTGAAAAACAGCGTTTAGAAACAGGTTCATTATTTTTCCATCCTGAGCAGGGATCGACCTCTTTTACCAACTTTCTCTCTAGTTTTTAGAATTCTAGGGGCCATGGCTAGAACATTGAGGGAACAGAAAGGGCCAGAGAGATTGAGGCCCAACTTGGCCTGAAAAAGGACTCGGAACAAAAAAAGAAGGTTAAAACTTATATTTGTACCTCTTTTAACACAAATTGAAGGGGCCTGCGCCATCAGACAAAGCGGCCCCGGCCTTGATATAAATGCGCGGGCTATGCATTGGGGTGTTTATACATGAGCAGGGGCGTGCCCAGAGGGACACTTGTTGGCCCGGTTCCGAGCCTGTAGGGGGCTACAGATTTTTTAAATGAGGGATGCAATATGTGTAGAGATGTAGGGGTAAACAAGATAAAGGAGGGGCGTAAAAGTCATTTGCGACAGGCCCCAAAATTTCTCTGCACACTCTTGGTATTCAATGGGTGTGACAGATTCAACTCAATGCTGTAAGTTGGCAAGAGATTTCTTTGGTTTTGTAAATCATCGCTTTTCACATCGGAATCGCATACGGGAAAGCAAGTGTGGACTACGATAAACTGAATCTGAAACAGGACAAAATTTCGACTGAGAAGCAAGAGTTCCTGAACATAAGCGGATTTAGGACTGAGCTCTAGGGGAGGGGGGGAGCAAGGTTTTCTTTTTGAGCAACATTAGTTGTAATCAGGGCCAGATTTAGACTTATTGGGGTCCTTAAGGCATTTCAGGTATGGGGTTCCTTTCTAGTCCTAAAGTCACCAACGACAGTCTTAAGTCTACAATTGAGGACTTTAAAGCAAGAACCAGTTAAATCCATACTTTTTTAAATTAATTTTTGCTTGTGGAGAATATAGAAGTTCTGACTGGTGCAACAACGGGACACAAATGTAAGATCCGACCTCTGCTTTCTAGTAAATAATGTGGAAAAGATATTAGCCTTTCTACCAGACACCTGATGTTATTTGTTTGTCTTACCAAAAATGAGTGAGTCTGACCTTGATGCAAGACTTGGTTCTTGCATCAAGGACCTCAATTGTGTTTTTCAGGTCTAAATTTCGAAAAATTGTCAAAGTCTACGAACCTTCGCCATTCCCTCAAAGTCGCTAAAGATAGCTTAAAATTTCACTTATGAAAATTTTAGTGAGAGAACTCCGTAACCCTTTTATCTGCACTATGGCCTAAAATTGATTTCAGTTTCAGAAAAAAATGCAGCAAAGGGAACTTGTGTTTTTGCCCGGACCAAAAAAGGGGTAGTGCACTTTCAGATAAAAGGGTACTTTTTAAGAGAAGTTTTGTAAAATACAAAATGTGCTTCTTTTCCTTTTTGGTTTTCTAGGTACATACAAATTCAAGTGTTTTTGATAGTAATTATTTTTAAAGTATTGAAAAGCTTTTTGATGAGTAGTTTTAAAAATAAATGTTAAAACACACACACAAACACATAAACACACACATAAATACATACACCTAAACACACACTCACGTCTGCACGCAAACACCTAAACACACACTCACGTCTGCACGCAAACACAAACACATATGCCTACAAACACATACACATCCAACCCACACACACAAAGACTCATACACACAGCTACCCACACACTCATGCCTGCACACAGACACACATGCTTGCACACAAACACACATACCCCCTACACACAAACACACATACCCCCCGCCAGGGGCTGACTGGCCAGGTCGGCTAGTCGGGAATTCCCGACTGGGCCAACCGCCGAGTGGACCACTTCAAGCAATTTTTTTTTATTGAACTTAATACATTTAAATTCACACCTAACATCTTTTAAAATGTCATTAAAAAACATGCAATTCGTTTACTCCGTGTGAAAAACAGCGTTTAGAAACAGGTTCATTATTTTTCCATCCTGAGCAGGGATCGACCTCTTTTACCAACTTTCTCTCTAGTTTTTAGAATTCTAGGGGCCATGGCTAGAACATTGAGGGAACAGAAAGGGCCAGAGAGATTGAGGCCCAACTTGGCCTGAAAAAGGACTCGGAACAAAAAAAGAAGGTTAAAACTTATATTTGTACCTCTATTAACACAAATTGAAGGGGCCTGCGCCATCAGACAAAGCGGCCCCGGCCTTGATATAAATGCGCGGGCTATGCATTGGGGTATTTATACATGAGCAGGGGCGTGCCCAGAGGGACACTTGTTGGCCCGGTTCCGAGCCTGTAGGGGGCTACAGATTTTTTAAATGAGGGATGAAATATGTGTAGAGATGTAGGGGTGAACAAGATAAAGGAGGGGCGTAAAAGTCATTTGCGACAGGCCCCAAAATTTCTCTGCACACTCTTGGTATTCAATGGGTGTGACAGATTCAACTCAATGCTGTAAGTTGGCAAGAGATTTCTTTGGTTTTGTAAATCATCGCTTTTCACATCGGAATCGCATACGGGAAAGCAAGTGTGGACTACGATAAACTGAATCTGAAACAGGACAAAATTTCGACTGAGAAGCAAGAGTTCCTGAACATAAGCGGATTTAGGACTGAGCTCTAGGGGAGGGGGGGAGCAAGGTTTTCTTTTTGAGCAACATTAGTTGTAATCAGGGCCAGATTTAGACTTAATGGGGTCCTTAAGGCATTTCAGGTATGGGGTTCCTTTCTAGTCCTAAAGTCACCAACGACAGTCTTAAGTCTACAATTGAGGACTTTAAAGCAAGAACCAGTTAAATCCATACTTTTTTTAAATTAATTTTTGCTTGTGGAGAATATAGAAGTTCTGACTGGTGCAACAACGGGACACAAATGTAAGATCCGACCTCTGCTTTCTAGTAAATAATGTGGAAAAGATATTAGCCTTTCTACCAGACAACTGATGTTATTTGTTTGTCTTACCAAAAATGAGTGAGTCTGACCTTGATGCAAGACTTGGTTCTTGCATCAAGGACCTCAATTGTGTTTTTCAGGTCTAAATTTCGAAAAATTGTCAAAGTCTACGAATCTTCGCCATTCCCTCAAAGTCGCTAAAGATAGCTTAAAATTTCACTTATGAAAATTTTAGTGAGAGAACTCCGTAACCCTTTTATCTGCACTATGGCCTAAAATTGATTTCAGTTTCAGAAAAAAATGCAGCAAAGGGAACTTGTGTTTTTGCCCGGACCAAAAAAGGGGTAGTGCACTTTCAGATAAAAGGGTACTTTTTAAGAGAAGTTTTGTAAAATACAAAAGGTGCTTCTTTTCCTTTTTGGTTTTCTAGGTACATACAAATTCAAGTGTTTTTTATAGTAATTATTTTTAAAGTATTGAAAAGCTTTTTGATGAGTAGTTTTAAGAATAAATGTTAAAACATTCAGATATATTCTAATCAGATTCTTGTGGATTGTGTGTGATTGAAACGCGAGAGACGTTTTAAGGACAGGCTAGTTTGAATCTTTCTTTCATCTTTTCAAAAGGTCTCAATTTTTTTTTCAAAAGGTAAAGACCTTTTGAAAAAAAAATTCGCTATTGTGAAGTTTTGTTTACATTTTTAAGGGGCAAGGAGTGTTGATTAAGTTAAGTGCCTAAGGTTAACTTAAAAGCGGAAATGCCACGGCGCTGTCCTAAAAACTCTTGGTTGAAACTCTCGGGAAACCTGTCCCCTTTCCTTTTAATGTTTCCAAACATATTATAAGATTATGTTTTAAAATTTTCAATGTCGAAAAATTCCAAAGGAGAGTCGACGAATTCCCTATAGTAACTAAATGTGGTTTAAAATTGGGTAGAGTATATACTTCAGTTTTTAAATGCTCTCAAATGAGATCTCTGAGCCGCCTTTTCCTCTTTCAAACGAGACCAATGATAGTTTTGCGTTTTCTAATAGTTTAAAGTCGAAACGTTTTCGTAGAGAGCTCCCGATGCTTCCCTGTTCCATTAATTTTACCAAGGGTAGCCTAAAATTGCATTTCTAAACCTTCCCCTTTCGGAGAATTTCTGGGAAGAACCCCCGACATTCTATTGTAAACAAGCATGGACTAAAAGACACTTCAATTTTGAAAAAACAAAGTTAAGCAAACAAAATCGTGGGGGAACCCCTTCTATTCCCTCTCTTTTACGTTGCCAAAAATTGGAAGCGAACAAGAACCCCTTCTCTCGATTCTTTCCTCCTTATGCCTACATAGATCAACTAATTTTGAAAATTTTCTGGGAGGATTTACCTGATTCATCCCTTTCCTCGTGTCCTTCCTATTTTGTCAGTAAAGAAGCCTAAAGATGTGCCTTTTCAGGCTTATACCATTAGTATCCTTCTTTGAAGGTTGAAGGCACATAAAAATTGTGTAAATGTTAGCTTTATTTTACGTTTCACAATTTTCTTTTTTTAGAACTTTAAAACTTGATTTATAAACTTAAAGGAAAATAGGAACTAGGGGTAGTTTCATGTAATTGCCCGACTCGGAAGAATCGAGATTCGGTACAGGTTAATTTAACTTTTTTTACTATACAGAGGTGGGCCAAAATATCCTTTTGCCGACTGGGCCAAAGTCAGCCAGTCCGCCCCTGCCCCCCACACACATAAATACACACGCCTACATACACACATATTCGTGATTGCGAAAATCATAATTTGAATTCAAGAGGTCAAAATTCAAATTATATGTATAGATAGATGGAGAAACAAACATCCGGTTTATAGGCAGAAGTGAACACATCTATTAGCTTGCGGAGATGCCACTTTGCTTTACAGATGTAATTAAGCATAATCACATTGAAATGAACGATACACACGCATCACGTTTTTACTTTACCCTTTCATTCCGGTAAAATCGTTTCACTTGGCCGCTTGCAAGTTTCGTGGCAACCGTGACAAAAACAGTATATTGCATATCCCCTTAACGATAGGTCCGGTTAGTATTAAATAAATCCTTAAGGCTGAAAAAAAGTTACGTTTCCTTAATTTCTGAATTTGAATTCCGACTCTTCTATTGAGTTACAAAAGTGAAAATGAAACCACAAAACCCTCCGCTAAACTAAAAAGAGTTAGACAATAAAACATCTCGTTATTGTCCTCCAGACATTGAAACTGTCTTATTTATTACCAACTTGCAAATTGAATTCGTTCATTCTTTCGTGAGAAACAACTCCTTTGAAGTCAATATGTGAAGGCTTGGTTTTCTTTCGTTGCTTATTTTATGTATTTATTGATTTTGCTTTTTGTTTTTAAACCTCATCATTTGTAATATACATTTCTTTCCAGAAAAGTTTTGCTTCGCTAGCAAATTTCAAGGAAAGGAAACTATTATTATTAATATTATTTAATGATAAACCCAGTTTTGTAGTTGGGGAAAAAAAAAATTTGAGGACTTCACCTTGAGGTTTGGGGTGACAAATCAAAATAAAAGGTGGTTTGGAACCAATTTACCTTACATTTACCTTATTTTCACAATAGAAAAACAAAACAAATATTTTAGGAATTGGCGTACATCTCCTCCCATTGCCCCCCCCCTCCAACTACAACACTCTGGTTAAACCCACATTTAAAAAAACAAAAAAAACTATTATTTACATACGTCTATGGGTGACTTGGGCTTTTCTTTATAAATGCGTATAATTGTGAGCTTCAGTACATGTAAATAATCTTAGAAAAGATTACTTTTATCAGGAGGTGCGGCATTGATGGCAAAACACCGATGTTTGAAATAGAAACATATTTGGTATTAATACATCAATATTTTAAAACATCGATGCTTTGAGGCATTTTAATTTAATAACAAAGATAGTGCTGTTAGAAACCAAGCAAAGGAATAAATAACAACAGTTGAAAATTCACCAGCGGAAGTCTGTCGTGTTCTACTCAATATCACTCGACAACTCCCGCAAGTGATGCTAGCAATCTCGCTCGTCTCGCCGCGTTTGCTTACTTGATACTGCACTATTGTAGTGTTTTTTTTTTAATTTTTTTTTTATAATTATCAGGTGTTTATTCTACAATATGTTTGTTTATTGTCCTAGACTTTGTCTATTAGTAGTACTTGACAAATTGTTTCTGTGCCAATTCTTTTATCTTCTAGTTGAATTCTTTTTAGTTTCGGAAAAAAGACATTGCCCAAATTAACATAGTAACTGCATAAATAACTGTGGAAAATTATTTCCAATAATATGCTTGCAGTAATCACTAATGGCCATTTCAAATTTTATCACTAATTGCATTTTTAAGAGAATTATTAGTTTTCTTCTTTTTTTTTCTTTTGACATCGACATCGAAAGAAAAACATCAACCCAATACGTCAATGGTAAAAACACTTGTTTAAGCAAAAACGTGGTTGTTTCGAAAGCGACATTGGTGTCGCAATCCTTGGAGCCCAAACTCCCACTTTTGTGCTGGACTCCGAGTAACCTCGAAATGCATGTAATTACTGCCATGAGAATGTAAACAGCAGTTTCTGCAAACTTTTCGTTCTTTTTGTATTTTACTTCAGCTTTATTGTACAAACTTGCATGTTTGGTTTCCTCTGAAAACAAAGCGCGAAAAGAACGTCTAATTCCAACATTTTACTAGTATTTTGTGGAGAATCAAAATTCAAAAACTTGTTTCTTCAACTATCTCAAAAGCTGATTTTTGTAGATACTGCAGTTTACCTGCCAAAGTCAGAATATTTCTTGCAGTTTGTATTGTAAACAAGTTTCTTCTCCTTTTTAACGATGATAACCCTTTTTCCCATTCTTCTTCCTCCATAATTGACAATTTTAAAATGTGTCTGTCATTCCTGCTATGACGTATTTTATGTACTTTTTTGCATTAAGTTTCTGTGCTATCCTTTCGCAACATTCGCCCCCATTCAGGTTTTGTTGACAACTCCGATACCAGCTGTGCCCTGAGATCTCTTGAGTAGAGACACTCATTGTATAAACGCTAAACGTTGCTTTCGTTTCCGCATTCGAGTAGCAGGCGAGCCCGTTTCAGCCTCAGAGTGAAGATAGAGACTGCATTCCACTTTGAAATCGGGAGGAAGTTGCTGCTAGCACGCGTCATGTGGGGCTGGGGAGCATCCAACTTCTTGCTCCTTGGCGCCCTAAATTTATTGGCGAGTGTTTGCATGCGATAGGTACCAAATTTTAATCTTTCCGCTTGTTGAAATCTTTTTAAGCTTACCTGCAAGGGCAATTCATTAATAACGTAAGGGTCCCGCGAGGAGGAGGGGGGAATAGAAAAATCTCTACATACCCTTACTTCAGGGAGGGTGGGAGATTAAACCCATTCATACGTAATATTTTCCAAGTTGTTATTTTACATTAAAAATCGGGCGATCAAGTGGTTTCCAGGGATCATATAAACGGGTTAGGATGAGCTGTTTTTTACTTGTTTTATAAAGAATGAATAGTGTAACATATAATAATAGAATTGCACCATCTTTGGTATGTTTTATTTTTAATTCATATCGCATAGTATAATATATTTGAAAAATAAAAATCTTTGATGAACGTCAAACAGGAAGTTTCAGTGTAACTGATCCTTTTCTAACAACATTTTTTGTTTTGAAAATAGAAATGGAATCTTACGTAAGAATAGGGGGAAGTGTTTGAAAGATCAACGTACCCTTACATGGGGGGTAGAAGGATGAGGGAGGTCAAAAATTGCCAAAATCATCCTTACGTAATTAATAAATGGCCTTCAACGTATAAACACACTGCTACATGCATAATGCAGGACCGGAAAATGGGAAAAGAAATTTTCCACTTGTTCCAAATAGTTTCAAAAAATTGCAATGAATGCATATGAATTCACCAGAAAGCATTCATAATGTCTTATGCAAATAATACAATAGAATATTAAAAAGAGTTTCATTTAAAATAAAACACACAATTGCAATATTTACTATCTAAATTTTACTTAGAACAAATTTCCTGCGCCCCCCCCCCCCCAGTACACACCGTTAAAAATCCTGACAGATATTTCTACCAGCGATAGCAGAAGGAGGAAGGACAGCATTCACTTTTCTGTTTTAACACAAGTCTTTGCCTTTTAATATCCGGAATACCCTACTTTCGATTAAAAAGCTTCATAAACATGCATTTAGTTTTAAAAAAAAAACATAATTATTCCAAAATTAAGGTACTTAAAACATATATTTAGAATACAAATTTGCGTCTAGTCTATAGCATTTATTATAATATTTGGTCATATCATCGATATCATATAACTGAAAATTTGGGAAAAAACATGATGTTTTACTTTTGCTGAAAGTTTTTGTACGAAAAAAGACAAAAATGCATCGAAACTTTAGAAATGGTAGTTTGATACCATTTAAATTAAGTATTTAAATGCTCAAAATTATGGAAAACCATAATTTGTTGAGCTGTCATCGAAGCAATATGGAAAAAACTGAATTGTATTTCCCTACGAATAACATTCATCCGACGATGTAATATTAATATGAAGCTTTATTCAAGTGAAAAAGAAATCCCAACTTTAATTTTGTGGCAGTGAAAAGCAAAGCGATGTAAGTGGAAATTTTCAAGTCTTGAGTAAAATAGGTTTAAAGATAACATCCTAGGTAGGCTTTCATTGAATTTTTTTTTATAACTCACACTGTACAGCATTACCTACCAAGGCTACTAATTCTATCGCTTACCCCAAAACAGATGAGAGGTTCCCCTTCTATTTGTACTGGTTATCTCCAAATTTTTAATTTTGCCCCTTGCATACCTTTGCTTCTCACTGCCTCAATTATCTTTATGAAAAAAAATCTTAATGAGGTCACAGGTATCTGTAAAGATACGAACATCTATAAAAGATGACAGCGCAAACGCTCAGTTCAAGTTGTTAGTTTTGGTAATGTAAAATGTTTTTTGCCAAAAAAGCGATAAATGGCTTTCTAACTTTGTTTGTTTTTAGTTATAAAACCAATAAATTTATAAATAACTGAGATATTATTAAAGTAAAACCTTACTAATGGAATGTTATTGGTCCTCCCTTGGGGGGGGGGGGCGATTTTTCCTTACATCCAAATATAGTTAGTAACTTAGTACCCATTTTGTTTTAAAACAACAGCTCTCCCTCGTAGACGCACATGCTAAGCAACTCCGCGATGGTTGCATGTTACGTGGTAAAAACCACTTTCGTGCTGGTATGAGAAAGGGTTGCCACATACTCTCTCTACCCATCTTCACTCCGAGGTTTCAGCGCACTTCCATCCATCCCTCCTCTCCCCGCCCACGCTTCCTTCCTGAATTTAATTAGAAAGTGGCCTCATTTGCGAGAGCTGCCCTTTGCAGTTCCCCGGATATCTGCTTTCCCTTGCTGGAGTTTACCACACCTGTTGTGGTTGCTGCCCCCTCCTCCAACCCCTTTTTCGCGCCGGAAAGTGGATAAACACTCTGGTCTCCTTGAGAAATTTTGATGCTGCTTATCTCGTCGGTGTGTGTGGGAGGTGGGGGAGGCGTGTAGTGACTGAAAATGAGATAATGAGTCAGCACGTTCGAGCGCGGTTCAAACATCCGCTTCAATATCGGGAATGTAAATCTGTATTGTATGGTGGATTTGCACTGACGTTATGATTAAAGGGGCCATTTTATCATTCAAACAAGCGGCTTCTAATAGTAAAAACTATTAGAAGGACGTTTAGTTGCAAGATTTCTAATCTGCCTGTGACCTTCCCACAGCTTGTTTGTTCTGTAAATGTTGGATCAGTTTTTTGTGTTATTGAAATTTTTTAGCTTGAGGAATTACAACCTTGGAACATATATCTAGTAGATGAAGCATAGGACTGTTTCCTAGCTGGTAACATGAAACAGGCTTTTGTTTGATTTTCACGTACCTGAATTTTGATGCAGTTAGAATGATATCGCATTTGGCGAGAATATTCTGACATTTAGCCTGCTGTAACACTATTTATCTTATTTGGCAAGAAATGTTTTACTCGGCTCGAGTAAAAGTGACTAAACAGGTAGCAATTCAAGGTTTGAAATAAATTAGTACAGTGGTGGCCAAAATTATAAAGACAAAAGAAAAATCCCCAAATTCTTAACTGCATTTGGTTTGAAAGTTCTGCAAATTTTGTGACTTAATGGTAATAGATACATTTTTAAATACTTTCATTTGAAATACATAGGATCACATTTTATCTTCATAGAATGAAGTTTGAATTTAGACATCCCTGTAATATCGATAAAATTATAAGGACAATTAGATTTGTGTGTTCTAAAAAGCGAAATTTGCTTGTTTGTTGTGCCCAGTGCACTACATGACGATATAAATGCTTAGCAAGCGATTGGGGATGTCACATTTTATTTTTAGTCATGCCGCTAGGTACTAAACTTAAAGAGTTTGAGAAAGGAAAAGTGGTTGGTTGACAAACATCTCGACTTACTGCACGTCGAATAACAACAAATCTAAATAGACAGAGATTGGTCATTTAGAGTTTTCTCAAAAATCTCGGCAAATAACTGCCACAGAGACAAACAGGTAGGAAATCTTCTGTTTCTGTACGTGTGGAATACATGATAATAAGAACTTGCTCCAAAAAACAAACATCATGAGATATTAGATGGGAATTCAAGTTAAAATACAGTTCTCGAACTGCTCAACATGTTTTACAAAAAGAGGAAGAATTTCATGATGTGAAACTAATGTCACGACCGACTCTTAAATAACTTCATAAGAGACCCAGTGTTGAGCGTGTCGAAAATTCGTTGTTATGGATAAAAAGTGGGATAATGTAATCTTTTCTGATGAGAAAAAGTTTAATTAGGACGGACTAGATGGTTTTTGCCACTTCTAGTTCTTGACACATAAAGCACAATATAAATAAACACAGATAATGATTGCCTTTTCTAATATGTGCAAATGTGTTTGTCATTTTTTTCCCCTTCTTTCTAAGATTTCATTGTTGCGATCGTAATATACCCAGGAAGCAACCATCTTTTCCTACTTCGGTCTAATCAGATTTAAAAACAAATTTCCACTCTCCGTAACTTTTTCCTTCCAAGAACAAGTCTCATTCTCGTACTTGTTCCTCGGCATCATTAGCACCTGACCAAGAATAGCAAAAATCAGCCCGAGAAACTTCCCGGGAACACGTTTAATGGGTTGCGGGGAGGGATTCGAATTCAGAGTCATTCTACCAAAACGTGCCCAGTGTGCTGAGTTGCTCAACTTCTTAGGGAGATGGATGCAAAATATCTCTCTTCGCTCTGAAGGGAAATGAAAGTTATAGTAACCATATTTTGGATGTTCTTGCCTTTCGAAACAGATAACGGGTTGTGGATGCCTTGCGCTGAGTGTTAATGCTTGTTGAGTTATCATCTCGTCAGTTTCGTCGGATGCATTTCTTTCCTTCACCGGTTCGATTCTGCGGACATTGTTTCTGAAATAATGATTTTTTATTATGCTCAAAAGTTGTTTGTTACATGTTACTTTTCCGCTGTACAATATTTCGTAAAGAAAGAACTGGATATGTTCTGCGATACACAGGGGAGTTTCCAAAGGTCTCGTCCAAACGGCATGTGGACATGTGTCAGGTCATGAGGTTAACCCTGTACAAATATCGCACTGCAAATGTGCACGACAAATTACCCAAGAACTGGGGTTGCAAACGCGATTGAGACCCGCAGATCAATAAAGCCTAGACACGCTCTAGGATCTATAAATCGTCAAACAACCCCCTGTATTCTGTGGTGATATATAAGGCAGTGGTGGATTTACTATGTCGCTATTTCATTGTTTTCTTTTAATTATTGTTTTGTTTATTTGGCAGATTTTTAAAATTTATGGGTCTTAATGGTTTTTATTTTTAGTTCAGTGAAATACCGTTACAACGAATATCAAGAGGCCACAAATTTTGTTCGTTGTAACGGTCATTTCGTTGTAATGGAATCCAAGCAATATAATGAAAATTAAATCGGGATTAAAAATTTACCTCGTTGAAACGGAAATATCGTTGTATTGGTATTCGTTAAAACGAGATTTAACAGTATTTTTCTTTAGAATACTTAATCTTATATAGGCGGGGTAATCCATTGGTCTAGAACCATTGCACAGAGAGGTATTTGAGCCAAAAAGCTGGCCAAAAGTCGAAATGTCAAGTTTACGGATTGGTGTCGGCCTTAAGTCTCAAAACAGGTGGATAAACATGCCATTAATGTGGAAGTGTTCTTTTTTCATTGAAACTATCCATAACAATTTGCCAGCAGTCGGAACTTAGCACTTATATGATTCGTTTTTCTTTGTTTACGACATTCGAGATTTTCAATAAACCTTCACCGTCTATTTTTCTCGTGAAAATTATATTAGAAGAAAAAAAATTTATGGTTTGGCTTGGGGAAGGTTTATAGTCTATTATTTATCAATTTCTTTCTTTCTTTTTTTTTTTTTTTTGACTGTTAGTATTTTTTAATGCAATTCTTAAAGCCTCACAAAAATGCCATCCATTTTTTTTTTTTTTGGAATTTTTTATGTAAATGAATGTTTTAAACACTTTGTACTCATTTGTACTGCTTCTAAGTTATGCCCTATGTTACTTTAGAATGCTTACTTTGTTAGTCTGCAGCAAAGCAAATAGAAATGAAACTAGCTGAAATTATTTATTTCTCTTATCGAAAATATCGAAATTGAAAAATATCACCTCGTTTTATTTCCGGGTCTGACTTCGAAAGTCCGTAGCATCAAATTGTCTTTCTATAGTCTAGTTCAGAGTTACCCAAACTGTAGTCCGCGGATTCCCGGGGGTCCGCGAGTCCATGCCAGGGGTTCCGCAATGCTATCCAGCTAAAACATTAAGTGTAATTGTGATTGAAGGACGAGTAACGCTATTTTAATTTTTTTTTAAAAAGCACATTGAAAAGGAATAAAAAAGTTCTTGCTTAAGTACATGCAGGACGCAGCGTTTCCCCCTCCTCGGAACTCTCTGGAAAAAAAATTTACACATTAATTAATTAATTTTGTGCACATGACGAAGTTCATATTTTTCAAAACTGCCAGGATAGCGTTTGCCCGAGCCATAGTTAATAATTAAAATCCTAATATGCTATAAAAATACTACTCACATGAAAAATTAACACACTTAAACTAAACTAACAATGTTTTTGTTCACTAACTTCAAAACTTCCATAACTCAAAATAATAATTTAAGAAATGAAATCCAAACCAGGGCTCTGAAAAATATACAGAACAATGAATAAATAAAATTTAAAGAAAAAAAAAGCGTAAAAATTTATTAGGGAAAAAAATTCTATTTTTTTGAATTTTTTTTTTTTTTGGGGGGGGGGTGTAATTTTTTTGGTGGGGGTCCGCGGAGGTCTGATGTGTGGGAACCTCTGGTCTGGTTTATAATATCCTGTAGTTGTTTTGAATTTATGCACCTGACTGAACTTGTGACCCAAAAATAACCGAAAAAATGAAAATTTATGAAATTAATAGTCTGATCTTTTTATACCTTTATTATTTTTCTGTGCAAACTTTTGCTGCATATTGTCAAAATAGAGAGTACTAGCAAAAATACCCGGCGTTGCCTGGGTTAGCAATAATTATCAGAAACAATCGTTACTTTGTTTTCTGTTTTAAGTGAAAGAACTTAAAACACACCTTTTTGACGTGACTTAAAATCTAGCTTCTTCCTTATTCATAAAAATAAAGTAGCAGTAAGTAAAAAGAGCAAAATAGTATTCATTTAGAAACGAAAACACGAAATTTAAGCGTATACAAATTTGAAGAATTTCCGAAATATGAAATTAAACTTCACATGTTTAAAAAGATTTATCAATTAATACTTATTTTTTTTTTTTTTTTACATTCAATCTTACCTTCTCTGTATGTCTATTGAAGAACGAACTGTTTAAAAAAATGTAGCCGCGCGCCCGTGATCCCCTTAAACTTGTTTTAGTTATTTTGGAAAATCTTAATTATTGTGGGTTCTAGGTGCGATTTAAAATATTATATATGCTAAAATACTTTTGTTCACCATAAAATGGCGCTAGATAATTTCATCCGTAATGTTTCCAAAATAAGTAGTAAAATTTGGCGATGGTTTGAATTTGTGCACAAAGTCACATTAATGGAAGTTTTTGTGCTGTTTATGGATTTGCTTAATTTAGTTGCTGGATTATTTTACAGTAAAAAAAGTTTTTAAAGATTCTTTGACTGACGATATTTTGTTTACATGGTGAAAGCTGACAAACATTATTACGTAGTCTTTGACTTCAAAAACCGTGACAGTTGAAAAAACTGCCAAATGCATCCGCTACTGAAATCTTTCTGCATAAATTTTGGCGAGGTTTCTGCTGTTAGATTGGATTATTAGCCAATCTTGGGGAAAAAACGTTACTTTAAGATTTGACTTGAGAAAAGCCTCAAACAGTCAGGCGAAACATAAAAACATTCAACAATTCTAACTATGAACTGGGAGTTGAAATGATACACTAAATAATGAATTGGGTTGAGGAAAGCCTTCGAACATGGAACAAAAAAAGCCCATAACTCGTTTTTCATACAACTTAGAACTTTCTAACAGATGCTATCTTCAGCAGAAAAATAAGCGCTTTCGATGGACACATAATTTTAATATGTGCACGTATTTTTTAACCGTCATATTGGGGCATTTATGCGAAAATTTGGACAAATTAGAATAAAAACGGAACTATCAATCGGATTTTTATCGAACTGGTCTACAAACCTCCCCAGTACCAAAAAGAACAAGTGGTGGAAGTTTCAGCCAAATCTGCCGGGTAGTTTCTGAGATCTTAGGGAACAAATTTACCAAAGTCCATTTTTATATATATAGATTATATAGGAAAACTTGGAAATAGTACGAATGAGAACAGAATATTTGAAAACATTCACTTACAAAAAATACAAAAAGAGGGGATGTGTCTTTGTGAGGCTTGAAAAAAGGCATTAAAAGAAATAATAAAAATATATACATATAAATTGATGAATAATCTAGTACAAACCTTGCTCGAGCCCTTCCATAGTAAATGTTTCCTCTAATATCACTTTTAACGCGAAAAATAAGACAATGACGGTTGTTGAAAAACTTTAATGTCCTAAACAAGGACAACCGAATCGTGAAAGTGTTAATTTCCGACTGCTGGTAAATTTTTATGGTTAGTTTCAATGAAAAAAAGAACGCTTTAACATACTGTCATGTTTATTTGCCTATTTTGATACTCAGGACCGACAATAACCAGTAAAGTTGACAATTTCGAGTTTGGCCAGCTTTTTGTCTGAAATATCCGTCTGTGCATTGGTTGAACCTGGTTTTAAGTGAAACATTTGCTTAGGAAGTTCAATCTCCTAACTTATTTCGTACCTTGCACATTTGGCGATCAGACATTATTTATTCTTGGCGAACCACTCCCGTGGATGATCGTTTCTAATGAGGATCTTCTGGACCCTACTGCTCTGCAGGGAAGTGATCCATTTCTTATCCGTTTCACACGTTCAGCTAATGGAATAGAACGCGAATGTGGGTGGCAGTTTCGCGAAGACGTGATGAGACTTACCAACAGAAAGGGTTGTCCGTTGACCTTGTTTATGCGACTAGAATTCGGAGGGGTCGTAACAGTGCAGTAAGCAAATATATTTTCGTTTTATTACCACATCAGAACTCTATCCTTCTGTTGAACTCGAATACTCTCAACTTTTAAAATCGAGTGATGTCTGTAAGTTGAAATGAATGTGTGTTGTATAAAATGTGACTAAGTACAGTCTGACCACCGATGTGATGGAAAGGCAAACATCACATCGGTGAAACAGGCTGAAATGGCCGCATCTATAATCTATTAGTTTTCAGGGATGTCAGCTTTTGCAGGTGTATGTTAGGCTCTCAATTAAGCAGAGTCACATTCAAATAAGCGAATCACGCACAGAAATTGTTTTCTTTTCCTCATCATTCAGTTAGACTCGTCTTAACTGGACGCGTTTACCAATTTCATATAATCCGTGGTCAAACTTTAAGATCCCGGAATGCAGTCGAGCACATTCATAATGACACACCTCTCTACGATGCATCAGTTTTTATGTCAATAAAACGTTGGTCCCAGCAAATACTGAGTTGTTGAGAATTTGGATCAAGCTATGGAAAAATAAGCTAGGCTCCGATTGTTTCTTAAATATGGGAGTACGCTGCAGGTTGAATTTCGGAACTTTTATTGCAAATTTTTCTTACTCCAAAAATGTGTGACATCATTCAATCGCAAGACTTGGAAAGAACTCTCCCTTCGACTTAAAAAACTTGAGTTTTAGCCCCTGTTTTTCCGAACTGTGTAGACTGACCAATAAACGAACAGGAACACTCAAGCGCAATTTAATTTTCAACGATTTGTAACATCGTCAGAAACTGCAGCATTTGGCTAGCGATAGTAAAAACCAATTTAATCGATCATGTGATTGTCTTTTTTTTTAAATCGGGGGAACTTTTGCAGTTTTTTTTTTCAGGGGTGAGGGGAGGGGGAGGTTGGTAAGTAAGTAAAGGTACAACAACGTAGTAAATGAACAAAACTAAAATAAATGAACAAATAACTGGTGGTTAAACAAACAATTAACTAATTGTTTCCATCTTGGCATTGCTTCCAGGGAACTTACTGCTGCCAATTCATCGAAGGAAAAACTTCAGAAACCCTATTTTTAAAAAAATAAATAAATAAATTACAAGCTTCATTCACTGGTAAGTCTACTCTGTACTGTAATCAATATTTGCTCTAAATTTATTAATTTTAGTTAAAGAGCTAAAGCATCTGTTAACTATGCAAAACTTAACGTGTTTGCAGAAAAGTGAAAATAAAAGGGAAAAGCCTTTCTGTACCAAACTTAACGACCGCTTCTTTTGTTCGTGTTTTTGTGTAGCCTACAGAAACAGTATCCGAAAATGTTAAGGAATAAGACTGGAGTTCTGTAAATAAACCAGCTACTTCCAAGCTCTAGCTTTCATCCGCGTTCCCTCTGGGGAATGGGAACGTATTAGCTAAATAGAAAAAGGTGAACTCTTTGATGCCCACCACATGACAGACGCATTTGCGAAAGATAAACTTTTCATACAGACGAGGAAAGAGAGAGGAAAAAAAAATGACGTCTGATTTGTGTCGAAGATAGTTCTTCCTGGTCTACGTTAATAGAATTGTCTATCCGAGTTGGCTAGTCGATTTTTTTTTTTTTTTTTTTTCATTTTATATTGATCATATGTCTCTGTGGATTCATTAACCTCTCAAGTTTCATCCTTTAGATTGTAAGCTTTGCTGTGGAATATGGATGTTTGCGGCGTTTTCAAAAAAAAAAAAAAAAAAAACTACCTACCTTTAGACAATAGTTTTTTAGTTTTAATGTCTCAGAATCATAAAAAAAAGTATAATTTATAAATTATTTGCTAATTTATAAAATACACTTTGAACTCAGAGGACACATGTGTCTCTCAACTGGTTAAAGCGTTTATGTTCAAGTGAATTGACAAAATCGGCATAATACGCACATTAGGGTGAATCGAAAAGCAGGAAATTTGGGTTCTTGATTTAGATACTCACCAAAAGTTGCAGGATGCTACTAGCGACTAAAATAACTACTACTACTACTATTTTTAAGCAAAGACTACCATGGCAGCTATTTTAGCCAAAATGACTATTTTTTAACCAATTGTAAAAATTGCGACTATTTTTATTCTTGGAAACAATTCCTTTCTTTCCTAGGGTAAAAAAAAATAGTTTTAAAAAAATTAAAATTCGCCGTTTAGTTTACTTTTTACTTTCTGGGAGGGGGAAGGAATAATATAATAAATAAAATGCAGCTAAAAATCGGGAATTTATGTTTTGAAAATGAGCGATTTAAAAAATAGGCAAATGAAATAAGATAAACAAATTCACAATAAGAAATGTGTGATGTTCATATTTTTGCACGAAAAGGGTTTTGCGATCGCAACTAATGCGATGAGTTCATTTTTTCCAATCGCGAATTTTGCGAAAAGCTAGTTTTCGCTTCTACTATTTTTTGTCACCGTTTGAATTCTAAATGAATGTTAAAAAATTTTGCTTTTAATTTCTTGTAGCCGTATTGCAATCATTCTTTGAAAACAAAAGCTATTTTCCCACGATTGGAAATATCGTGTGTGTGGCATTTGTAGCGCTTTTTATGCAGTCGGTGTTTATATGTTTTTTAAAAATATTGTAATAAAATACAAGATTGTACTACAACTTATTTTAATTTATCTTTGTTAATATTAAAATAATTTTTCCGAAGAAATCAAACTGTTTTACGTGTTTAAAAAAATTATATCGCTGCGTTATGATCCTGCCCTCCTTCATGCTGATGACATGGCACTTGCATTAAGAAAAATCGATTCTCTTAATGCAATGCATAGTGAAGTAAAAAATGAAAATCGAGTGTTTCTTTCACTTGGTTTATCCGAAAAAAGGTTCCCCCCCCCCCCAATCGCAGATTTTTTTTTTCTTTTTTGAGGTTGTTGGTTGTTCAATTGGAATTCTCAATCTCTCACTCACTCTCTGGGATCAAGGTAATTGGATTGAGTCACTTATTATTAGTGTAGTAAGTAGCAAGTTTTTACCTCTTTCTTTCGATTATGTTTCTCAACTTTCTTTTTTCGTGCCGTGGATTCAAAATGATAATCTGATATACAGTTACGTAGCCTTTTTTTTATTTCTGCAATGATTTTTCCCCCTTAACATGGATATAAATTCGTTATATTTATCGGTTGTTGGTCTAGGCCACCAGTAACAGACAAGGGTCCAGTAACACAATCATAAGTTTAGATTTAAATAATAAGCCTTTTATGGGGGTAAAACTGGTGTTGCTGTCGCCTATGAATACAGTGCAACCATCTAGTGTTATCAAAGGGAATTTTATGAGCCAGTTGGTATTTACAAGGCAGTGGTGGAAGATTTTGAACAGACATTACGAGGTCAGCTGGTGTTACACGTTCGTTTGAATTAAATAAGGCTTTAGTTCTAAAAATAAAGACCTTTTGCCCATTTTGAAGAGAAAAAGGGAATTTTCTCCTTAACTCATCCTTTCCTCATCCTGTCTGTAACTCATCCTTTTAGCCTATCTGTTGTTGGGTATCATCAGATTTTTCGGTGTCTGTTACAGGGGGTCGAACCTTTTTTCAAAATTGAGTAAATAAAAATAGAATTAACGAATTCAGAGGATTCAGAAGCAGCCAGACGGTAGATGAGATGTAGTTGCATGAGAGAAAAATAGTTCAGAAAGTCTAAATACATTAATAGGCTCAGAAAATTGAGCTAACATGAGAGCGATGCCTGAAGCAGTCTGTGACTGGTGCCGCTACCCTATTTTAAGTTTTAGATTAAAAAACATTACGTTACTTCTTCGTTTTGGTTAGGTTCTAAAAACAAAAAAAACTTACTTTAGTTCTGCTAGTTGAGCATGCTAGCTTATTTACTTTGGTTTAATAAAGAAAAATGAAATAAGTCGTAACGCTGTGTCTCCGTAACCGAAACATTTCCTTGGAAATTATACAGCATCGACTCGAATGTGAAATAGTGATTACCAGTGTAAAATTTGACGTTGTTTTCTTGCGCCAGAGCATTTGGAATGTGGTAACAAAGATGTGAACAAAATCGACAAGAGTGTAGAACAGGGGTTTCTTAGCGTAGTAATTTATCCCTATTGGAAACAAAGGATTTTCTAGTTAGCAACATTCTATATCCGTTGGCTACCAACGGTATTTTTCGCCATGTCCGTCAAAGGTACATGGAAACTACATGTTTAAAGATATTACACGTTATTTTGTCCTTTTAAGTTACTTTAACATGGCAATGACGTAAAGGGTATTTTTCTGTTTTCATCAATGTTTAAATAAACATGTCGCCAAACGGCAATTTACTCCTATTCTACTCTCTTACCCGGGCCCATTATTTCGAATTTTTCAAGAGAGGGGGCAAAGGGTGTATACTCAATGCACAATTTATTGGAAAATAACAAAAAAACACGCCCACATGTATGTGAAAACATTAATTTTTCGAAGTCGGGGAGGGGAATGACCCCTCCTGACCCCCCTAAATACCTGTCCTACTCTTACCATAGAATCATCCACCCGGAACCTATCAAATTATTAATTATCACTTTTATAGACACCTTGCGACACAGGATTTGTTAATCGACATCTTTGAGCAGTGAATGGCCTTAAACACGCCCCAGGGGAGAGGGGCACAGCTTTCGTGATAATAGAGTGTTCCCTGGTGTCCATTATTAATGATACGAATTCATTTCTGAGGATTTGATTGATGTA